>NC_091357.1:20121051-20373551 GCF_038502225.1 Cherax quadricarinatus
GGAGGGGTTGAGGGAGTTAGGACATTTAAAAAGAATGGAACAAAACAGGACGACTGTGTAAATCTGTAGGAAGGAAGGGTGGGTAGGGAGTGGCCTAGGTAGAGTTGGAGGGAGAGGGTAAAGGTTTGCGTATACAAGGAGCACTGACATCCAACAAGCATGTGAGCATGTTTGGTAGGAGTAGCATCAAGTGGTTTTTATGTAAAAATACGAAACTAAGGACAATTACCAAAACACCAAGAAGAAAACTTGTGAAGTATTAAATAGAAAGGAACATTTTGTATGCAGCCATTTTTAAAAACTGTCCTGAGGACATGGTACCAGTGGGGTGCCAAAAATTCTGAGTTTTCCCCATTAAAATAAGCTTTTCTAACCGTTTTATACAAACCAAAGAAGAATGAAAAGAATGAAAAGTCATTTCATGGTTTAACATGAATAACAAGGACTAACTTTTTCCAAATCTTGCTAATTTTTCCAATGGAATGAAAGTAAAACTGACAAGGCGATGGATAAGCACCACCCCACCTTAAGATATTTTTTTTTTTTCCAACGAACCGGCTGTATCCCACCTATGCAGGGCGACCCAAAAAATGAAAAACGAAAGTACAATCCACTTACCTGTTCTAAAAGAGGAATAGAATATGCGCCAGTTTTTCCCGTGCCATTTTTTGCCCGTGCCAAGATATCTCTCCCACTCAGTGCTACAGGGATGGAAGCCTCCTGGATGGGAGACGGTCTTTCCCAACCTTTCTCAAAGATTCCCATTAATAGGTCCCGTTTCAAGCAGAAATCTTCAAATTCATTGCCTTTAGTGTCTGTTACATCGGAAGTACGTTTCCTTCTGTCTCTTGGCGGCAACACAATTTGAGACTTCCAAGATTTGTCATCGCCAGGCCTTTAGAAAGTGAGAGACATTAGTAGACTTTTAATCAAGCACTGGATTTAATGGTTAAGCATATTAAATCCCGAATTAAAAAGAACACATATGTCGAAAAATGCAAGGTCAATCAATTACTGGAAGAGTTGCAGTATACTGAATTTCCCAACATTACTTACTTTACAACCTGGTTATTGATCATAGTCTTCATAGGAGAATTATGATTGGGTAATGTGGCCATATCCGCCATGGTTCTATGGTGTGGGTCCTTTGTGGGGTCCCTCTTCCACACTAGAAAAATAAAGATTAAAAAAATCAAATATCAAGGCATGGGCACTAGTTCAAATACATTCCTCCCAGACTCTCATAATATTCAAAACATGCACTGAACCTGTATGGGCGATACTGTGCCACAAGGAGTGATGCAAATGGGCAGGGAGTTTGCAGAGGGAGGATAGCAGTGGGGTTAGCACAACTGCAAAACTAAAATCAAAGTAGAAATATAAATTTATTATTATATTTATTATTATCTATTTATTATCACACTGGCCGATTCCCACCAAGGCAGGGTGGCCCGAAAAAGAAAAACTTTCACCATCATTCACTCCATCACTGTCTTGCCAGAAGGGTGCTTTACACTACAGTTTTTAAACTGCAACATTAACACCCCTCCTTATTATTATATATATACCTAAAAAAATGAGAGGGGATAGGGGGTACAGCCAATGTTCAGCTTTGAGGTCAGTGCACATCAGTGTTGCAAATGTCAAACTGAATTCTGTGTGCTCTCCGTAAGAGGACAATCTACTTGCATGGTTAACTGTTAAAGCTACCCACCCAACACTCCTCTCAGGCATGGTAAGTGCTCCTCTGTACATTATCAGGGCAAGAGCAGTGTCCCAGTCACATAATACAGTGGGCCCCCGGTTTACGATATTATTTCATTCCAGAAGTATGTTCAGGTGCCAGTACTGACCGAATTTGTTTCCATAAGGAATATTGTGAATTAGATTAGCCCATTTCAGACCCCCAAACATGCACATACAAACGCACTTACATAAATACACTTACATAATTGGTCGCATTGGGAGCTGATCGTAAACCGGGGGTCCACTGTATAGTGCTTCTCCCTCCCCCATGCCAGACTAACTGAAATATAGCAGCCAAAGTGTGGTTTTATGGGAAAAATCTCTTCCAACAGATTAACACTGTTGCCAATAATATTGGAATCTTTGTAACATTGGAAAAGTAACCCCAAAAAAAAAACTCTTAGATCAGTACTACACGAACAGCAGACTAAACAGCAGTCTTTTAATGCTCATTATCCCAAATATGTACAAGGACCCAGTACAAGACTACTTTAGTGTTTGCTAGAAATTTGACAACCACCATTATATACCAAGCACAATAAGATGCGGGGAATCTCTTTCTAGTTGCTGTAATGCACATTTGGTCAAATTACCACAAATGCAGAGGTAGACATGGTTGCCATGTGTACAACATCAACAAGTACAGCATAACTGCTGTGAAAATTAGCATACTTTTCAGTGTCCTCATACAGTATTACTATCTGGAAAGTTAGTTGCATGCCTTACTCCAAGTATCTGGTGCAGGGCATGCGACAGTGAACACCTTGGTAGCAGCATGTAATTTAAAGAATTCAACTTAGAGCGAGCACTAATTTGAATAGATATGTTGACCTACGGGCATGGAAAGGAGGAGAAAACTGATAACTGAAATTTCCCAACAGGGAAGGAAGATAGTGATAAAATATGGAGCCAAAGGAAAAGGGTCTCCCCCTCCCACGAGATACTGCAAGGTTTCAAGCGCTAAAGAGTTGCAACACACAGGGGCAACGATTAAATAAATTTATCTTCTTAATATCAGCAATTTTATATGCAAGAGGATTGTGAAGATGGACAAAATACTGAAAGCATCTCGGCATGCACACAAAGGAATTTTAACCTTCACACTTAGCTCTCAACCATAACAGACTGAAAACCTCCCAAACTTAATTCCTGATTATTAATGAGCACTTTCCCGAGAATAGCTGGGAAGGCCGAGGAATATATGTACCTGGTCTTTGTGGTCAGTTTGGGCAGTGATACAACTCTTGTAAAGCCCAAGGAGGATTAGACCATCTGCTGCCAGAGTTAAGGCTTCATGTAAATTTGGGAACCAACACCAATATGGTACCAAGGGAAGTGAATACAATTTTTGTAGAGCGTACAGTAGGTGGTCAGGCTTCACACCACCTACTGTACAGCAATAAAGGAGTCAAACAGTCAAAGCCTGTCCTAGCATAAGCATAGCCAGGAAGAACTAGAAGACACAATGAAGCTACAAAGAGGGAATCAGGACTTCCTGTATAGTTATCACTCATGTACCTATTATAAGATGATCCTTTTTAATGTAAGAAAGTAAATTTATTCCTATTGTATCTCACTAACAGTTACAGATTTTCACAGTAGAGTTACTTAGCTGTTTTAACTTTTGAGGTTTAAATAAGACTATTACAAGGGCCCCCAATGGAAACAAGTCACTGACTACTCTGAAAATCAATTCCAATAGAAAATTAGTCAATTATTGGGCAACTACATTCATGAAAACCTACTGAGGGTCATACAGCACCAGGGAAATAGGAGGTAATGAGATCCCAGTCATGCCAAACTCCCTTTTCTGCTATCAAGAGCCCTTGACCAGTCTAGCTCATCACCTGTCACCAGCAATGCATATATTTTTGATTTGTGTATGTAGCAATTTCATAGATATAAATTTAACCCATTAAACCTGGGCCAATAGACCTACTGGTGTACTCCACTATCCTATCTTATCTCATCCTTGTTTTAAAGTTAAAAGTAAGCCAATGAACTTTCTTATTGCACAAAAACTGCCAAGATAAAGCTTTAACAATTAAGGAATTTTTAAAAAGTCTAAAACAGTTTTAAACAATTATCAATTAAGGAAATTTAAAACAATTATACAATGGTTTTTAGAGCCTATGTTGTAGGCTTACACAAGTATAAAATTATACATTTACCTTAGTATAACCCAAAAAAAACGTAACAATTCCATTAGTTTTTATCAATCTCAAATTCACACGAAGCTAAAATAAGCAAATACAAGACTATTTTTGAAATCTTGCATCATTAAAAATATGACTAGACATGCAACTAGCCTCTAATATGTTTACAAACCCTTAAAATTCTGTAAAAATACAGCCATGATGCAGCCCCTCCCAGACCTGACAAATGTCATGTAAACAATGTCTCAAAAATCAGCTGAGGCAGACAAAAGGCCATTTAAGCTTACTTCACTGCTCTTTAATGTGCATTAGCAGGCGTTATTTAAATTTTAAGGCGTTATTTTAGTGCCTAGGTATCTTCTTACGTGGGGAAAATGGGGAATAAAAGGCAGGCAAGCAGATAAATATTCACTCGCTGGTGTTGTCAAATGGAATCAGCTGAGAGGCCAAAACAGGGAACAACCGCCATGACAAATTATAGAATATCTCGATGACAGTGAGTATATTTCCCTCCGCGGGAGCGCTATTAGCGCCTCTGATGTCCCTGCCGCCAGTCTGCACGGATTATACTCACCGCGGAACAAAACCACCGCCGATGTTCGGCGATAAAAAATTATATTAGTCTTTGTAGTGGTCGCCGCTGCGTAATCAATATGGCGGAGCAGCCTTAAATTCCGGCGAGACTCGGGTGCCGGACACTTTTTTCCCAGCTTTTTCTAGCGCTCATACTCTACACCACAGCTCTCGTTTTACTTCCTCTGGGTCGGCACAAGGTGTAGCGGTTCGCCGAACATAGTATAAGTGTGTCAAAAGTGGTTTATTGTGCGGAGGAACGCTTGCAAGTGATCATTCCTCACTGAGGAATCACGACGAAGGAAAGACCGTTGGTTCCACTGTTTGTTGTTGTCTGGGAGTCAAATGCCTCACTACCTGCGCAATCTTTACCTGTTTTTCACCATTATTTACCCCTTCTCTCGTCCATTTATGCCCCTTAGTTGCTCCATTAGGTCTTACTGCCACTGGCAGTGTACTCTCGTCCTCCTCACGGGGGATATCATCGCTGAAAAAAGGGAGAATTATCGTCGCCTCGAGAGGCCTGGCATCCCACTCTCTCAGCTGTCAAAAATTATAGAAAGTTAACGATAGTTTAAAACCTTCGGTTATCTCATATACTCTCCTCTTATTTACCACCATTATATGCTATATTAAACGTAGCTGCTTAATAAACCATATCAACCCCCATCACTTTCAAAATTCCACTTCATTCCATTAATAATCTACGACCTAACGGCTCTAAAATACCTAACATTTTTAGACTTATTTATACTTATTTCTAGACATTTCTAACAATTTTGTCTCAGTGGACAACTTTTCTGTGTATCTTCTCAGCTTAAAAAAACACTAAGTAATTAACCAGTCACAATTAGAAAAAAATAACTTATTTCCAGCTAATAATATATATATATATATATATATATATATATATATATATATATATATATATATATATATATATATATATATATATATATATATATATATATTTAAATTAGAAAGTGGAATGGGAGAGAATTATGGCAGGACAGAATATTGATATATTGTGGGTAGACAGGAAGAGGGAAGGAAGCTTATTAAATACTTTGTTAAGGCTTATGTACACATAAGTATAATTGTCGTACATAGTGTAAGTTACCCAGGATAACCCAAGAAAAAGTCTGTGACTGATTTCTATTGGGAGCTGGAACTGGACGGGCTCCAGTACCTGACCAGTCGCGCTGGAGCTGGACAGGTTCCAGTACCTGACCAGCCGGGCTGGAGCTGGACAGGTTCCAGTACCTGACCAGTCGCGCTGGAGCTGGACAGGTTCCAGTACCTGACCAGTCGCGCTGGAACTGGACGGGCTCCAGTACCTGACCAGTCGCGCTGGAGCTGGACAGGTTCCAGTACCTGACCAGCCGGGCTGGAGCTGGACAGGTTCCAGTACCTGACCAGTCGCGCTGGAGCTGGACAGGTTCCAGTACCTGACCAGTCTCGCTGGAATTGGACGGGCTCCAGTACCTGACCAGTCGCGCTGGAACTGGACGGGCTCCAGTACCTGACCAGCCGAGCTGGAACTGGACGGGCTCCAGTACCTGACCAGTCGCGCTGGAACTGGACGGGCTCCAGTACCTGACCAGTCGCGCTGGAGCTGGACAGGTTCCAGTACCTGACCAGTCTCGCTGGAGCTGGACAGGTTCCAGTACCTGACCAGTCGCGCTGGAACTGGACGGGCTCCAGTACCTGACCAGTCGCGCTGGAGCTGGACAGGTTCCAGTACCTGACCAGTCGCGCTGGAGCTGGACAGGTTCCAGTACCTGACCAGTCGCGCTGGAGCTGGACAGGTTCCAGTACCTGACCAGCCGGGCTGGAGCTGGACAGGTTCCAGTACCTGACCAGCCGGGCTGTGGTTCGTATGTAGGTTTATGTGCTGCCAGGTTGATCAGGTCCTTATCATGGACAGGGCCGAGGGGGCGTCGACCCCCGAGTATCCCCAAGGTATCCCAGGCAATGGTCAAGTAATACAAGCCACTGAGCAACTCTCCTGTCTCCTACATAACCTAATGCCAGTATGTGCCTGTGGAAAATTGCATTTAGCTGAATGTATCATTATATACATAACAGTAAATGAACAAAGATAATTATTATTTATCAGTTAGACAAGTAGGAATTTGGGACACCTAGGTCGCAAAAAATGTCCCCCTTCGATACCTACCAGTCATATCCACAAGTTGCTCTGGATCTATTAATTACCAATGAAATATGTATAACCAGGAATACTGGTAAATATATAAATTTTGTGGACTGTATAGTAAAAATAATAAATGGTTATGTATATACACAATTACATTACATAACAGAAGGAAAATATATCTTAATATCACTCACCAATTTGACTGGAGATTAATGTGTATCATACTCAGAAAACCTCACTCTAACTAAATCTATGAAAATAATGCTGGCCAGAATTACACACAAATCTAGAGAGCTTATCTGAGTTTCCTGGAGCTGTCTTGTCCAGTCGTCTGATATCTCAAGTTATGCAGGAATGCACATCCAACAATTTCGCCTCCTATTTGAGAGGTGTCAACACAATTTTAACCTCTAGAGCACGAAAAATTCTTCCCATTACACAAACGTTTGTACAAATTTCAAAACCAAGATGGCGAGCGACTCCCCCAGCCGCAGGTTTCCCATTTTCGATATCATACTTCTTTTAAAAATACAATATAGGGCATCTATTTACCTATAAATTACCGTATTTCTGGAAAATATATACAATATTTTCCACAGTGCCCATGTTTCCTTTCACCTGCTTTCTCTGTTCACCTAGCAGTAAGTAGGTACCCGGGTGTTAGTCACCTTGCATCCGTTGCTCCACTTCACCTAGCAGTAAATAGGTATCTGGGTGCTAGTCACCTTACACCTGCTGTCCCTGTTCACCTAGCAGTAAGTACCTGAGTGTTAGTTAACTGGTGTGGGTCGCATCCTGGGGACAAAATTGAAGGACCTCAATGTAAATTAGTCACTGACTTTTTTGGGGGTTATCCTGGGTAATTTACACTATGTATGATAATTGTACCTATGTGTACCTGTGCCTAAATAAACTTACACAATGGAAATAAGACAAACAGTCCTTGATGACGCACTGACTTTCTTGCGTTATCCTGAGTAGCTAATCTTCCCCTGGTGTGGAAAATACTGTATATATTTTCCGGTAAATAGATGCCCTATATTGTATTTTTAAAAGAAGTATGTTATCGAAAATGGGAAACCTGCAGCTGGGGGAGACAGTCGCCATTGTTAATTTGAATTGGATACAACGTTAGTGTAATGGGAAGGAATTTTCGTGCTCTAGAGGTTAAAATTGTGTTGACACCTCTCAAATAGGAGGCGAAATTGTTGGATGTGCATTCCTGCATAACTTGAGATATCAGACGACTGGACAAGACAGCTCCAGGAAAATCAGATAAGTCTGTTATGTTATAACTCTGGCCAGTTGTTATTTTCATGTATAGACAGAGGTTTTCTGAGTATGATACACCTTGACTTCCAGTCAAATTGGCGAGTGTTATGATTAAGATATATTCTCCTTCTGTTATATAAATGTGTATTTATATATAATCATTTTTTAATTTAATATACAGTCCACAAATTTATATATTTACCAGAATTCCTGGTGTATGTATATTTCATTTATAATTAATAGGTCTAGAGCAACTTGAGGATATGACAGTGATAGGTATCGAAGGTATCCTAGGTGTCCCAAATTCCTACTTGCCTATGTAACATTGATAAGATAAGATAAGATTTCGTTCGGATTTTTAACCCCGGAGGGTTAGCCACCCAGGATAACCCAAGAAAGTCAGTGCGTCATCGAGGACTGTCTAACTTATTTCCATTGGGGTCCTTAATCTTGTCCCCCAGGATGCAACCCACACCAGTCGACTAACACCCAGGTACCTATTTCCTGCTAGGTGAACAGGACAACAGGTGTAAGGAAACGTGTCGAAATGTTTCCACCCGCCGGGAATCGAACCCGGGCCCTCCGTGTGTGAAGCGGGAGCTTTAGCCACCAGGCCACCAGTGAATGCAATTTTCCACATCTGGGTTAAAAATCCCAACAAATCTTATTTTTTATAATGATTATTATTATTGTTTATTAGTATTGTTATGCAGGTGTGCACCGTCATTAAAGTACTTCACTAGAACTGGTGTTATCTTATATATATGACTTCCAGCAGGACTGGAGTGTTTTTTAAACAGGTTATGATTTAAAGGAGGAATATCAAATGTTTTAATAGTTCTGCCCCTGAATGCTACCCATAACAGTTGGCTAATACACAAGTATCTAATTTTACTGCTAGAGAGGTAGAGGCAGCAGGTACATAAGGAAAATGTGCCCATACATATGGTCGGGTCTGGGATGGAGATGAATCACCTGTGGGCTATGATGCGTCACCTGCGTTTATTTTTATTCAGTTTCATTTTTTGGGTTATGTGTTTAGTGAGCCTTTAAGACTTGCATCTTATCCATAAGATGACGTGCGTTATTCCTCTCCACAACACCTCAGATATGAGAAGACAGGCATAGGGTGTTTTGTGGGACTTTTCAGGCACTTGTAAGCTCTCCCTAACATAGAAAGTCTGTATCATGCATAGAAAGTTTGTATCATGCATAGAAATGGTGTATAATGCATAGAAATAATGTGTATCATGCATGCAAGTAATGTGCATCGTGCATGGTAGTGTGCATCATGCATGCGATGAGTGTGTATCAATCATTGCTTAACTACTTAACACTTGACAGCTCTTTCACCACCTTCCTTCAGTGTACCTCTGGCAGACCCTTGTGTCTTGATGTTGAAGGTACTCCACCTTCCTTCCTTGTACCTCTGGCAGACCCTTGTGTCTTGATGTTGAAGGTACTCCACCTTCCTTCCTTGTACCTCTGGCAGACCCTTGTGTCTTGATGTTGAAGGTACTCCACCATCCTTCCTTGTACCTCTGGCAGATCCTTGTGTCTTGATGTTGAAGGTACTCCACCTTCCTTCCTTGTACCTCTGGCAGACCCTTGTGTCTTGATGTTGAAGGTACTCCACCTTCCTTCCTTGTACCTCTGGCAGACCCTTGTGTCTTGATGTTGAAGGTACTCCACCATCCTTCCTTGTACCTCTGGCAGACCCTTGTGTCTTGATGTTGAAGGTACTCCACCATCCTTCCTTGTACCTCTGGCAGACCCTTGTGTCTTGATGTTGAAGGTACTCCACCATCCTTCCTTGTACCTCTGGCAGACCCTTGTGTCTTGATGTTGAAGGTACTCCACCTTCCTTCCTTGTACCTCTGGCAGGCCCTTGTGTCTTGATGTTGAAGGTACTCCACCTTCCTTCCTTGTACCTCTGGCAGACCCTTGTGTCTTGATGTTGAAGGTACTCCACCTTCCTTCCTTGTACCTCTGGCAGACCCTTGTGTCTTGATGTTGAAGGTACTCCACCTTCCTTCCTTGTACCTCTGTCAGACCCTTGTGTCTTGATGTTGAAGGTACTCCACCATCCTTCCTTGTACCTCTGGCAGACCCTTGTGTCTTGATGTTGAAGGTACTCCACCATCCTTCCTTGTACCTCTGGCAGATCCTTGTGTCTTGATGTTGAAGGTACTCCACCTTCCTTCCTTGTACCTCTGGCAGACCCTTGTGTCTTGATGTTGAAGGTACTCCACCTTCCTTCCTTGTACCTCTGGCAGACCCTTGTGTCTTGATGTTGAAGGTACTCCACCTTCCTTGCTTGTACCTCTGGCAGACCCTTGTGTCTTGATGTTGAAGGTACTCCACCTTCCTTCCTTCCTTGTACCTCTGGCAGACCTTTGTGTCTTGATTTTGAAGGTACTCCACCTTCCTTCCTTCCTTGTACCTCTGGCAGACCCTTGTGTCTTGATGTTGAAGGTATTCCACCTTCCTTCCTTGTACCTCTGGCAGACCCTTGTGTCTTGATGTTGAAGGTACTCCACCTTCCTTCCTTGTACCTCTGGCAGACCTTTGTGTCTTGATGTTGAAGGTACTCCACCTTCCTTCCTTCCTTGTACCTCTGGCAGATCCTTGTGTCTTGATGTTGAAGGTACTCCACCTTCCTTCCTTGTACCTCTGGCAGACCCTTGTGTCTTGATGTTGAAGGTACTCCACCTTCCTTGCTTGTACCTCTGGCAGACCCTTGTGTCTTGATGTTGAAGGTACTCCACCTTCCTTCCTTCCTTGTACCTCTGGCAGACCTTTGTGTCTTGATTTTGAAGGTACTCCACCTTCCTTCCTTCCTTGTACCTCTGGCAGACCCTTGTGTCTTGATGTTGAAGGTATTCCACCTTCCTTCCTTGTACCTCTGGCAGACCCTTGTGTCTTGATGTTGAAGGTACTCCACCTTCCTTCCTTGTACCTCTGGCAGACCCTTGTGTCTTGATGTTGAAGGTACTCCACCTTCCTTGCTTGTACCTCTGGCAGACCCTTGTGTCTTGATGTTGAAGGTACTCCACCTTCCTTCCTTGTACCTCTGGCAGACCCTTGTGTCTTGATGTTGAAGGTACTCCACCATCCTTCCTTGTACCTCTGGCAGACCCTTGTGTCTTGATGTTGAAGGTACTCCACCTTCCTTCCTTGTACCTCTGGCAGGCCCTTGTGTCTTGATGTTGAAGGTACTCCACCTTCCTTCCTTGTACCTCTGGCAGACCCTTGTGTCTTGATGTTGAAGGTACTCCACCTTCCTTCCTTCCTTGTACCTCTGGCAGACCCTTGTGTCTTGATGTTGAAGGTACTCCACCTTCCTTCCTTCCTTGTACCTCTGGCAGACCTTTGTGTCTTGATGTTGAAGGTACTCCACCTTCCTTCCTTGTACCTCTGGCAGACCCTTGTGTCTTGATGTTGAAGGTACTCCACCTTCCTTGCTTGTACCTCTGGCAGACCCTTGTGTCTTGATGTTGAAGGTACTCCACCTTCCTTCCTTCCTTGTACCTCTGGCAGACCTTTGTGTCTTGATGTTGAAGGTACTCCACCATCCTTCCTTGTACCTCTGGCAGACCCTTGTGTCTTGATGTTGAAGGTACTCCACCATCCTTCCTTGTACCTCTGGCAGACCCTTGTGTCTTGATGTTGAAGATCCCTGGAAATAAGCCAGTCTGATGATTGTGGCTTTGTTGGGTTATTCTAGGTCTCTAACCCTCCTTGTCAATAATCCGAATACAATCTTCAGAATAAAAAAAATCCGAATTTTTATTTTCAAAACATGTTACAGATATAAAGAATACAGGATTGATAAAGCCATGTACAAACAACATTTGTGGCAAAGTTTGACTAGGCTTCGACCTCATCATCATCTTCCTCTTCTTCGTTATTTCTTCATCATTGTTGTTGTGTGTCTCAACAAAAAAAATAACAATGGTTATAAATGACCATAATTTTTAAAGGGATGGAGCGGTAAGCCAGCGGAAGGCCTCGGTCAGATGACCAAAAGCTCCAAAGGCGGGTCATCATCTGACTAAGACCCGCGTCAGGAAACATTTGTCCTGTTTCCTGACGAACCTTACCTAACCTAACCATTGTTGTTGTATTTATGGCTTGGTGTGTGAGCGGTTGAGAATTATTTACCCTGACGCCATGATTGCCATTGGTGTTAGTATGCCCGGGCAAGCGTACTTGACGCCCTCTAATTATTTTTCCTGTGTTTATATTCAGTCAAGTTGGATCCATCAGCAGTAAGATAAGATAAGATAAGATTTCGTTCGGATTTTTAACCCCGGAGGGTTAGCCACCCAGGATAACCCAAGAAAGTCAGTGCGTCATCGAGGACTGTCTAACTTATTTCCATTGGGGTCCTTAATCTTGTCCCCCAGGATGCGACCCACACCAGTCGACTAACACCCAGGTACCTATTTGCTGCTAGGTGAACAGGACAACAGGTGTAAGGAAACGTGTCGAATGTTTCCACCCGCCGGGAATCGAACCCGGGCCCTCCGTGTGTGAAGCGGGAGCTTTAGCCACCAGGCCACCGGGCCACACCACAGGAGGGAACTGGACAGGCACCTTAAGTCAGTAACTGACTAGCCGGGCTGTGGTTCATGCATTGGTTTACGTGCGACCAGCAGTAACAGCCTGGTTGATCAGGCCCTGATCCACCATGAGGCCTAGTCATGGACCGGGCCGCGGGGGCGTTGACCCCCGAAACATCTTCCAGGTATGTGATAGTAACATAGTATAACTGGAAAGAGTTCCGGGGGTCAACGCCCCCGGGGCCCGGTCTGTGACCAGGCTTCATAGTGGATCAGGGCCTGATCAACCAGGCTGTTACTGCTGGTCGCACGCAATGCAGCGTACGAACCACAGCCCGGCTGGTCGGTACTGACTTTAGATGCCTGTTCAGTGCCTGCTTGAAGACAGCCAGGGGTCTATTGGTAATCCCCCTTATGTATGCTGGGAGGCAGTTGAGCAGTCTTGGGCCCCGGACACTTAGTGGGAACAATACACAAATAACTCAAACATAGAATGAAACTTTCGGTCCAACCTGGACCATTGACTAGATAATGGTTCGAACTGGACCGAAACGTCGTTATAAATGTTGAAATGTATCAGTCTGAGCTAGGAGACCTGGGTAATGTAACGAGGACGTTGTCAACCTACCACAACTTCAAAATTTTCCTGTGTTTATCCCCCCTGGTGTCATTATTCGTGGACGGAGGAACGAGCCTCCACCCTTCCTGGCGTTGAATGACCCACACGTGTTTAGCGCTTCGTGGAAATGCAAGTAAGAATTACCACTTTCAAAATCACTCTCGCTTCCCCAATAAACATTCGATAATAATTAATTTCTTTATTATCTTATAAACGACCAGGCGGTACAGTGACTGGGGAAGGTAAGTTTGATCCGAGGAATGCAATGGGGAAGCTCCAATTCACTGGATCAAGAGCCCTTCGCCAGCATCAGTGCATTGAATTATATGTATTCCTTAATAATAACTGTTGTCGTAAACAGTGAGTCGGCGGGAAGATAGACGGAGAGGCACAGAAACGGGAAGATAAACAGACGGAGAGGCACAGAAACGGGTAAACAGACGGAGAGGCACAGAAACGGGAAGGTAAACAGACGGTGAGGCACAGAAACGGGAAGGTAAACAGACGGAGAGGCACAGAAACGGGTAAACAGACGGAGAGGCACAGAAACGGGAAGGTAAACAGACGGAGAGGCACAGAAACGGGAAGGTAAACAGACGGAGAGGCACAGAAACGGGAAGGTAAACAGACGGAGAGGCACAGAAACGGGTAAACAGACGGAGAGGCACAGAAACGGGAAGGTAAACAGACGGAGAGGCACAGAAACGGGAAGATAAACAGACGGAAAGGCACAGAAACGGGAAGATAAACAGACGGAGAGGCACAGAAACGGGAAGATAAACAGACGGAGAGGCACAGAAGCGGGAAGATAAACAGACGGAGAGGCACAGAAACGGGTAAACAGACGGAGAGGCACAGAAACGGGAAGGTAAACAGACGGAGAGGCACAGAAACGGGAATGTAAACAGACGGAGAGGCAGAGAAACGGGAAGATAAACAGACGGAGAGGCACAGAAACGGGAAGATAAACAGACGGAGAGGCACAGAAACGGGAAGGTAAACAGACGGAGAGGCAGAGAAACGGGAAGATAAACAGACGGAGAGGCACAGAAACGGGAAGATAAACAGACGGAGAGGCACAGAAACGGGAAGGTAAACAGACGGAGAGGCACAGAAACGGGAAGATAAACAGACGGAGAGGCACAGAAACGGGAAGATAAACAGACGGAGAGGCACAGAAACGGGAAGATAAACAGACGGAGAGGCACAGAAACGGGAAGATAAACAGACGGAGAGGCACAGAAACGGGAAGGTAAACAGACGGAGAGGCAGAGAAACGGGAAGATAAACAGACGGAGAGGCAGAGAAACGGGAAGATAAACAGACGGAGAGGCACAGAAACGGGAAGGTAAACAGACGGAGAGGCACAGAAACGGGAAGATAAACAGACGGAGAGGCACAGAAACGGGAAGGTAAACAGACGGAGAGGCAGAGAAACGGGAAGATAAACAGACGGAGAGGCACAGAAACGGGAAGATAAACAGACGGAGAGGCAGAGAAACGGGAAGGTAAACAGACGGAGAGGCAGAGAAACGGGAAGATAAACAGACGGAGAGGCACAGAAACGGGAAGATAAACAGACGGAGAGGCACAGAAACGGGAAGGTAAACAGACGGAGAGGCACAGAAACGGGAAGATAAACAGACGGAGAGGCACAGAAACGGGAAGATAAACAGACGGAGAGGCACAGAAACGGGAAGATAAACAGACGGAGAGGCACAGAAACGGGAAGATAAACAGACGGAGAGGCACAGAAACGGGAAGGTAAACAGACGGAGAGGCACAGAAACGGGAAGATAAACAGACGGAGAGGCACAGAAACGGGAAGGTAAACAGACGGGGAGGCACAGAAACGGGAAGATAAACAGACGGAGAGGCACAGAAACGGGAAGATAAACAGACGGAGAGGCACAGAAACGGGTAAACAGACGGAGAGGCACAGAAACGGGAAGGTAAACAGACGGAGAGGCACAGAAACGGGAAGATAAACAGACGGAGAGGCACAGAAACGGGAAGGTAAACAGACGGAGAGGCACAGAAACGGGAAGATAAACAGACGGAGAGGCACAGAAACGGGAAGGTAAACAGACGGGGAGGCACAGAAACGGGAAGATAAACAGACGGAGAGGCACAGAAACGGGAAGATAAACAGACGGAGAGGCACAGAAACGGGTAAACAGACGGAGAGGCACAGAAACGGGAAGATAAACAGACGGAGAGGCACAGAAACGGGTAAACAGACGGAGAGGCACAGAAACGGGAAGGTAAACAGACGGAGAGGCACAGAAACGGGAAGATAAACAGACGGAGAGGCACAGAAACGGGAAGATAAACAGACGGAGAGGCACAGAAACGGGAAGATAAACAGACGGAGAGGCACAGAAACGGGAAGGTAAACAGACGGAGAGGCACAGAAACGGGAAGATAAACAGACGGAGAGGCACAGAAACGGGAAGATAAACAGACGGAGAGGCACAGAAACGGGAAGATAAACAGACGGAGAGGCACAGAAACGGGAAGATAAACAGACGGAGAGGCACAGAAACGGGAAGATAAACAGACGGAGAGGCACAGAAACGGGAAAGTAAACAGACGGAGAGGCACAGAAACGGGAAGATAAACAGACGGAGAGGCACAGAAACGGGAAGATAAACAGACGGAGAGGCACAGAAACGGGAAGATAAACAGACGGAGAGGCACAGAAACGGGAAGATAAACAGATGGAGAGGCACAGAAACGGGAAGATAAACAGACGGAGAGGCACAGAAACGGGAAGCTAAACAGATGGAGAGGCACAGAAACGGGTAAACAGACGGAGAGGCACAGAAACGGGAAGGTAAACAGACGGAGAGGCACAGAAACGGGTAAACAGACGGAGAGGCACAGAAACGGGAAGGTAAACGGACGGAGAGGCACAGAAACGGGAAGATAAACAGACGGAGAGGCACAGAAACGGGAAGGTAAACAGACGGAGAGACACAGAAACGGGAAGATAAACAGACGGAGAGGCATAGAAACGGGAAGATAAACAGACGGAGAGGCACAGAAACGGGAAGATAAACAGACGGAGAGGCACAGAAACGGGAAGGTAAACAGACGGAGAGGCACAGAAACGGGAAGATAAACAGACGGAGAGGCACAGAAACGGGAAGATAAACAGACGGAGAGGCACAGAAACGGGAAGATAAACAGATGGAGAGGCACAGAAACGGGAAGATAAACAGACGGAGAGGCACAGAGACGGGAAGGTAAACAGACGGAGAGGCACAGAAACGGGAAGGTAAACAGACGGAGAGGCACAGAAACGGGAAGATAAACAGACGGGGAGGCACAGAAACGGGAAGATAAACAGACGGAGAGGCACAGAAACGGGAAGATAAACAGACGGAGAGGCACAGAAACGGGAAGGTAAACAGACGGAGAGGCACAGAAACGGGAAGGTAAACAGACGGAGAGGCACAGAAACGGGAAGATAAACAGACGGAGAGGCACAGAAACGGGAAGATAAACAGACGGAGAGGCACAGAAACGGGAAGATAAACAGACGGAGAGGCACAGAAACGGGAAGATAAACAGACGGAGAGGCACAGAAACGGGAAGATAAACAGACGGAGAGGCACAGAAACGGGAAGATAAACAGATGGAGAGGCACAGAAACGGGAAGATAAACAGACGGAGAGGCACAGAGACGGGAAGGTAAACAGACGGAGAGGCACAGAAACGGGAAGGTAAACAGACGGAGAGGCACAGAAACGGGAAGATAAACAGACGGGGAGGCACAGAAACGGGAAGATAAACAGACGGAGAGGCACAGAAACGGGAAGGTAAACAGACGGAGAGGCACAGAAACGGGAAGATAAACAGACGGAGAGGCACATAAACGGGAAGATAAACAGACGGAGAGGCACAGGAACGGGAAGATAAACAGACGGAGAGGCACAGAAACGGGAAGATAAACAGATGGAGAGGCACAGAAACGGGAAGATAAACAGACGGAGAGGCACAGAAACGGGAAGGTAAACAGACGGAGAGGCACAGAAACGGGAAGGTAAACAGACGGAGAGGCACAGAAACGGGAAGATAAACAGACGGGGAGGCACAGAAACGGGAAGATAAACAGACGGAGAGGCACAGAAACGGGAAGATAAACAGACGGAGAGGCACAGAAACGGGAAGATAAATAGACGGAGAGGCACAGAAACGGGAAGGTAAACAGACGGAGAGGCACAGAAACGGGAAGATAAACAGACGGGGAGGCACAGAAACGGGAAGATAAACAGACGGAGAGGCACAGAAACGGGAAGATAAACAGACGGAGAGGCACAGAAACGGGAAGGTAAACAGACGGAGAGGCACAGAAACGGGAAGATAAACAGAAAGACGAGTAAGTTTATTCAGGTATACACAAATACAGTTACATAGATTATCATATTTAGTTATTTATTTATTTATTAATTTAAACATGATACAGAAAAGTACAAAATAATACAGGTAAGAGCAGCATGCTAAAGCTCCTTGTATGCAGAGCATTATGGGCAGGCTTAAAATTAACTTAAGATTAACTAAGCATTCCTAAACATTATTCTAAACAGTTAACAATTAAGCTCTAGTGAGTATTACAAAGACAGGTCATATGGTTGCATACATTGTTGTACATTCAGTAGAATGGAGGATTCTGTTAGGTAGTGTATTTAAAAAATAATAAAGTTTGATTGGGTCTCAGGTTAAATATTTCTGTGATACAATTATGAGAAACATTTAAGATATACAATTTATAAGATACAATTATTCAGTATTTATTTGGTTGTGGGTAAGTGATTTTTGAGAAGAGACTTGAATTTATAAACAGATAATGTTTCTTTTATATTCATTGGGAATGAATTCCAGATTTTAGGGCCTTTTATGTGCATTGAGTTTTTGCATAGCGTGAGATGGACACGAGGAACATCAAAGAGTGATCTGTGCCTTGTGTTATGGTCATGTGTTCTGTTGAGGTTGGTAAGGAGACGTTTGAGGGGAGGGTTTATATCAGAGTTAAGTGTTCTATGTATGTAGTAGGTGCAGTAATAAGTATGGATGTTTTGTATGGTGAGTACGTTTAGAGTTTTGAATATTGGTGGAGTGTGCTGCCTGTAGTGGGAATTTGTCATCATTCTGACTGCAACCTTTTGTTGGGTAATTAATGGTCTGAGATGGTTTATTGTTGTTGAGCCCCATGCACAAATTCCATAGGTGAGATAGGGGTAAATAAGTGAGTGATATAGGGCCAGGAGGGCTGACTGTGGAACATAGTACCGTATCTTCGAAAGTATGCCTACGGTCTTGGAATTTTTTTGGAAATTTGTTGTATATGTGTTTGAAATTTGAGTCTATTATCAAGGTGGATTCCTAAAAATTTTCCCTCTGTGAATTTTGTGATAGGTGATCCGTTTATCATTATGTTAAGAGGGACATCTGTAGCTCTGTTGCCAAAATGAATGAAGTAGGTTTTGTCAATGTTTAGAGTAAGTTTGTTGGTCCTCATCCAGGTAGATATTTTCTGTAATTCGGTATTTACAGTATTGGCTAGCGTGACTGGGCTCGGGTGAGAGAAGACGTATGTAGTGTCATCTGCAAATAGTGTGGGTTTGAGTAATTGCGATGCATTTGGTAGGTCATTTATGTGTATGAGAAAGAGTAGAGGGCCTAAGACACTTCCCTGTGGGACACCAACTGTAATTGGCTGTGCGGAAGAATTTGCCCCGTTTGTGTACACATATTGGCTTCTGTTGCTGAGGTATGACTTGAGGTAGTTGAGGGAGTGCCCTCTTATACCATAGTGCGACAATTTTATATGGAGCAAGTCATGGTCAACTGTATCAAAAGCTTTACGTAAGTCAATGAAGATCCCCAGTGGGACTTCTTTTTTCTCTATTGCAGTACATATGTGTTCTAGCATGTGTATAATAGCATCATTAGTATTTTTATTAGGCCTGAACCCAAATTGACAGGGGTTGAGTATGTTGTGCGAGATGAGGTAGAAATAGATTCGCTTATGAATTAATTTTTCGAAGATTTTAGAGAGAGGGTGTAAGTTGGATATTGGCCTATAGTCTGTTTGGTCTCCTACTTTATGGATCGGGGTGACCCTTGCTATTTTGAGAACTGTAGGGAAGGTAGAGGATTCTATGGATTTGTTAAAGAGTGTTGCAATGATTGGTGATAGTACTTGTGACGCTTTTTTGTATATAAAGGGTGGTAAGGTATTTAAATCTCCTGCCTTGTTTTTTAGTGTATTGATAATAAGGGAGACTTCAGTAGGGTTAGTCGGAGCTAGGAACAGTGTGTTCGGGTAGTTGCCAGTGAGGTAGTCATTGGGTGGGGAATCTGAGCTTGGGATTTTATTGGCAAAGTTTTTTTCCTATAGTGGAGAAGAAATTATTGAGTCTGCTGTCTCAGTTGGTGGGAGTTGGGGTTCATCTGGTTTGGTTAATTCAATACATACATAGTAACATATGTGTAGACAACCTGGGATAACACAAAAAAGTCAGAGTGACTTATTTCCATTGGGGCACAGAAACGGGAAAATTAAGAGAGATACGGGGAGGCACAGAAACGGGAAGATAAACAGATAGACGGGAGGTAAACAGAGACGGGAAAGCAAACAGGAGCTGACACAGTGACACTTAGTAATAACTTGTTATCAGGCTGGAGGTGCGTAGTAAGGATGTTTACATCACAGATAATACTGCCACAAATAGACTGTCTCCAACTGTCTAGACTACAGCAAGTCAGCGGTTGATAGACACAAGGATAAGTCAGCGGTTGATAGACAGAAGGACAGGTCAACGGTTGGTGAACAGGAGACCCAATCAACGGTTGTTGCTAAGCAAGAGACCAGGTTAAAGGTTGGCAAACAGAACAAGACAATAGTAAAGAAGAGTCCAAATCATCGGTTGGTAAACGGGTCAAATTAAAGTTGGTAAACAGGAGACCAAGTTAAACGGCTGGTGAACAGATCACATCAACGGCTGATGAACAGATCACGTCAACGGCTGGTGAACAGATCACGTCAACCGCTGGTGAACAGATCATGTCAACGGCTGGTGAACAGATCACGTCAACCGCTGGTGAACAGATCATGTCAACGGCTGGTGAACATACGTATAATATATATACTCAAAAGATATACTTTACAGAAGTTTCTTTTATCATGTTTTATTCTTTATAGGCGGGTGGATGAATAGATATACGTATAGGCGGGTGGATGGGCATGTAAGCAAATTAGTGAATAACCAGATTGATAAATAGGCTAGCAAATAAATATGAAAGTGAATTTATAATTAATTGGATAGTAAATTGAGTAAATAAACGAGTGGATGAATGGATAGACGGATACATGGGTGTCCGTAAGGATGGATGAACGAATCAATGTCCATCTGCAAGGAGTGGTATGGATAATAGATGAATGGATAGACGGATACATGGGTGTCCGTAAGGATGGATGAACGAATCAATGTCCATCTGCAAGGAGTGGTATGGATAATAGATGAATGGATAGAGGGATAGACTGTCACACTCACTGTCTTAAAACATACATCCAACTGGAAGGTCGGTATCTGGCTGTGGCCGGATGTATCTGAAGACAAACCTTTGAAGGTCACTTGTAATATCCTGGTCTGGTGCGACTGATTCAAATTTCAGTGTTGAAAAGGCAATCATTCAGTGTCCACTTTATTAAGTACATCTGCTCGTTAATACAAATATCTTATCAGCCAATCAGACCGAACATCAGAATGGAATTAGAATTGGATTATTATAATCGTAAATATGTGATAAACCTGTGTCAAAATTGAAGTGAAATATGGCATGCTTTTATACTTTAGGCTTGGGAGAGGGATAAATTCCCCTCCAGGGAGGTTCCTTGATGCCGGTGAGAGGCTCTTGACCTAATTAGACATGTGCTCCAGTTTCTTGAATCCAGGCGCTGTATGGGGTAAAGTGTTTCGGTTTGGTTACATCAGCCTGTCGTAACCGAACCAGACTATCGGCTGAAAATGGCTGTAATTCATCTATACATTAGATTAGATTTTGCCACCGAAGTGGCTAGTTTATTGTGCAAGTAAGTAAGTAAGTAAGTTTATTCAGGTATACACAAATACAGTTACATAGAATTATCATACATAGCAGCATGTGTGTAGAGAACCTAGGATAACCCAGAAAAGTCAGAGTGACTTATTCCCATATCCATCCTGTGGACGGTAGCACGAGAGCATATGGATACACAAAAGGCCTAGGAACTAGGCCCCAAAGGGTTAACAGGAATACATATGGATTTATATATACATATCTATAGTTCACTTATCTGTTACAAGCAAATTTATGAAATTTGCTTAGTATATCTGGTATCTTATTTTCATTAAAAAGATATCTTGACATGTCACATAGGTTATTATACTGTCTGTCTCTGTATTCCTCAATGAGTGGACAATTAAGCACATAGTGTTCAAGAGAGTGACCATATGCCTGATCACATAATTTACATTTAGTTTGATCATCATCTGTGTGTCTCCCAAACTGCCAGAAGTACTTGTAACCAAGCCTAAGTCTGACCACTACATCAGTCAGTACTTGTAACCAAGCCTAAGCCTGGCCACTACAACATCAGTCAGTACTTGTAACCAAGGCTAAGCCTGGCCACTACAACATCAATCAGTACTTGTAACCAAGCCTAAGCCTGGCCACTACAACATCAGTCAGTACTCGTAACCAAGGCTAAGCCTGGCCACTACAACATCAGTCAGTCTGTTTACATTGCAAGTTCATTGTTCAGCAAACTGAGTTAGTGCTTTCTTTAACACCTATCACCTTAACGGGTACCATGGTTACATTAGTGTTCTCTGATGGTGCCTGTGGCAAGTCTGTTTCATCATTCATTGCAGGTAGGTCCTGTGCATCTGACTCATCTCCAATTTCCAGGGGGGTTACCTGTGTGGTGTCCGTCTGACTGTTGTAGTTGTGTGTATTGGGAAAAATGACAAACTCATCCTCATATTCAGGTGTAGCCATAGGTATCAGTAGTGGCAGCTATACATTAAGAGTAATTTATCCTTTAAAATAAGGATTATACAGCGAAAGACCGGTGTCGAACACGTGGTTTCTGCCCTAAGGTCAAGCGCTGAGTGAGTGTACTCCAGGTGAACACACTTCCGTATATACAGCTAGTTCACAGCTTGTAATTATAATTAGACTTCGATGTGGCCTTCAAAATAAGTAAGTACATGAGTTAAACTTGAAACAAAACTGTGTAGAAGGGGAAAAAAGGCGATAATCAGGAACACGCAGCAGACAAACCACCTCATCAGCTGCTCAATCGCGTGTGTTTTGATTCACAGAACGTGCACATGCACACGCACATTGCTGCCATGTTTCCTGAATCACTCCGTTATCTGGCCTCAATAATGTGAGTGTAAGTGGAGAGGCGGCACCACTGCAAAGAATGCCTTATCCAAGTGTAGTGTTACAGCTGCGTTGAATGGCTAGTATGGATGAGTCAGGGCACGTGATTGGTGGGTGGGAGTCCCCGCGTTATTTTACCTGCTAGCAGACGTCATCAGGGCCAAGGAAAGTACGAGCGAGGGGACGGGTGAGCTTTACGCAGTTTTATGAGTTTTGTGCGATTCTGTGGGCAGATGTGTACGTTAAAATACACTCAGTACCCGTGGGGACACACGTGGATTACGGAGAATTGTTAAATTGTGGGGAATAAACTAAGAAAAGTCGTGAAATCTGGAAATATGTGAGGGTTTCGTTTGTATGTTTATCAAAGCTCGACACGAGGTGCCACATTGTAAACAACTTTGTGTTAATATATATTAATTCTAAAATATTTTCTTTATTTTGGATATTTATTTTGCATTCATTTTGTAATTTTGAAGTGTTCGACCCACGTGTTTTGGGTCAGGATATTGTAATGTAAAATTTGTGAAGGGTTATGCCCATATAAACCAAAGGACTGAATGGTTCCCGAGAAAGGCAGATTATATTATTACATTAATGTACTCGCTAGTGGAAAAAATATTGTCCACTAAGCTCCATTCTATTTACAGTATTTATGGGGCATTTTGGGTTATAATTGAGGGATGCTCATTGGCAAATATTTTACTAAAAGTACAAGTTATCTACACTACGAAATATGTTATTTCCCGGACAAATTGTTATTTTGGAAGGTAGCATAATACATTTGCTATTTTTTTTTTTTTGCCACTAGCTGGACGCCAGAGCCAATCAGCGTTCAGTAGTGCGGCCTAGCCAATCATAGCAATGTAAACAAAGACGCAGCGGATGTAAACAAAGGCTGATGGTGGCGTAAGTTGCTTCAGGTTATTTTAGGTTGGGTGAATTTCTCTTGGTTTGGCCACTTTATACCAGTGGCTCCATGTTGTGTGATCCATGTGGGTTTAGTGCTTAGTTCTGATTGTAACAATAATAATATACCAGTGACACAGTATATTACTTCTAGTGTAAGTTCAACTTGATATTATATAGTTTAAACTATGTTTTATCATGTAATAAGTGAATGTTGCCGAGGAGCAATATTTACTTATTACATGAAGTTTGTTTAAACTTGTGAATCTGCAATATTGTGTCTTCCATGTGTACTGTATCGAATTATATAATTTCCACCATTGACCGCCTTGAATGTTGAATAGATGAAATTTAGGTGATGGAAATGTTTATGATGTAAATGACTCGAGAGGGCCCATCTCCATCAGTGACTAAAGCTTGTTGTTTAACTTTATTGGGTTATCCTAGGTTAAATTTTGCATAATGTATGTTGTATAGCTATATAGTGGACTATATGCCCACTACATCTGTGCCCTCAGAACCATTGTATAAGATTTTCTGGTTATGGATGAGTGCAACAAACTACAAAGTTGTATCAATGAAATGAGAACTTTCGGTGGTTTTAAAATTAGATTGAAGAGGTATGTGAGTGGGAGTGGTTGGTTAATAGGACCTGTAACAATGAGTGAGTAGGTCTGCATGCTTTGACTACTGGTTTATCTTAGATTAAACTGTAAAAGTTTCAAATTATACGTGAGGCCTCGAATGGTAAAATAGAAGGATGCAAATAAAAAGTACTACCCTCCATGTAATTTTGATGAATGACTAAATAAAACTTATTTGCATATTCCTTTGTTCCTCTATTCTTACGAACTATTTAAAATGGCATCCGGTGAAGTGGCCAACATTAGTGATTTATCATAGCGATGTTTTCAGTGACTTGTTAAAATATAACCCTTTATTTAATCTTGTATGTGCAGTTATGTCTCTCTCACTTATCAAAGAGGATTTTTTTTTTATTTTTTTTCAGTCTTGAGAGATTTGTTGTTGTGGGAACCATTCTGAACTTTGGGAGTCATTCTGTTACCCATTACTCATCTGGATTTTTTTTTTTTTAATTTGTCCATGATTTTTAAGTGCAAGCATCACACCACTGCTTCCTCTCTCCATTCTAACCTTATGTATGTTATGAATAACCTTCAATCACAAGGCCTGGTGCGAGACTAAGCCTTGGGGGATGGTGACCCCTAAAATTGTGTTCAGGTAACCTTCAAGTATAGCATTTCACACTCCATGCATGCGAGGTCTATTTTATAGTTTGCTATTGCCACCTAAATATTTCTCGCAATTTTATTTGCAGTACTGTGCATAATCTGTTGACAATCTTCTGTTAGTGGTGACTTAGGTCACCACTAACATATATATTCTTCATGAGACTTATCACTTTTCTCCATTTCTTATATGGCACTTAATTGTGCTAAAATCTGTTCGTTCATGCATTACTCAGTTTGCTCACTTTTTTTTTTTTTCTCTCTTAAAGGGATTTGCATTTATTACTTATTTTACATTGGTTTTTACATCTACAAACATTCCTATTGAGTAGTTCTTATTCCTTTGGGCATGTTATTTGCCTGTATATAAATTAGAAGCAGGCAAGCGCCTATCTGTGTGGCATCCTGCTGGTTATATTTTATCTATGAGAACATTTATAACTATGTAATCCCATTGGGGAATAAATATCCTTTCAGTAATCAACATCCCCAATATCTTATCAAATATCTCCAGTAAGTTATTTTAGCCTGCAAATTATATGGCTGTTTAAGGGTTTTCTCCATTTTTATTGAGTACATTGAGGTAGTGTTTATTTCCAGCAAAATTAATCTTGAAAAATAGAATCTCAAAGTCCTAATTCTTCTCCAAGTGCTTTTCAGTACAGTTTGATGATCATGAGATCTAATTCACTCTCTCTCTCTCTCTTTCTCTCTCTCCCTCCACAGACAAGGAAACTGGTGCCTCACGAACTTTTATATCTTTAGTCTCCCCATGTGTTTAATGTGCCCCGTGCAAAACTGCCAGTTGACCATTACTCAGGAATACTCTGCCATACTCCACAATGAAAGAAGAGATCTCTGCAGCAGTCCTCTTTATCTCGAAACTCATCGGTGGAAATGCCAGCCTGTCAGAAAATATGATCGCAAAGTTTGAAGAGAGATTGAGAGAGCTGCTGGAAGAGCGATTTAGCAATCATTGGCATCCTGAACGACCGTGGCAAGGCCAAGGGTATCGATGTTTAAGGTAAGCTACATGGAATATGCATAAAATGATTGAAGGGTGCAAGGCCAAAGGGGCAACAGTAGTGGTTGTAGAGTTTGACTTGCAAATGGTGCAGACAAGTATGGTAATGAGAGAAAGTTGCCACAGCAAGTCTTTTTTTTTTTATCTGATGGTATTTTCTGTTTGCTATTGAACTGGATAATGTTATTGATAACACTCCACACTAAGCAACATGTCATCAGAATAAATAATTGCCCTGCAATCACACACTTTACCATGGCTGTGTCTGGTATACGTGTAAGAAAATTGCTGGGGTTGTAGAATGAGACAATAGGGTCCTGCTCCTTCTGTAAGTACGGAAGTTTATTTAAGCACAAGTACACATAAGTACAGTTATCATACATAGTGTAAATTACCTAGGATAACCCCAAAAAGGCAGACAACAGGACTTATTTCCATTGGGGTTTTTGTAAGATAGGCTATATAATGGACTTTTCCCTCCTCACCTGTTTTTTTGGAGTGGGGGGGGAGACATTGATTTTGAAGAATTGAGAATTTAGAATTACTCTTAAATCCCCTCAAATTATTTAAAACTCATTTCATTGATAAATCAGTGTTTGCTGCCAAAGCTGTTGAAAAGTAGGTAGATTACCCAAGGGTGGTGTAATAATGTAGGTAGTTTTAAATATTATAATTGCTACAAGTATGCACTCGTTTGATTTTACATATTCTCCCAAATGTGTTCTTTGTAATATCTAGAGTTGACTTTTTCTGGTAATCATCTTAGGCTAAATCTGTTTAGCTTACTACTACTACTATGTGCCTGGTAAAAATAGTATGTGTTACTGACAAATGGTTAAAATAAGAGACAAAATGCAAACACTAGGACCTTGGTCACTCCAAGGTCACAGCACCAAAATATTTCCAGTCAAATGTTCTACTGTTTGCATTTTGTATATATTTTTTTTAAACTGTGGGATATGCCCATAACAATGATGTACTTATTACAGCAAATTTATAATGTATATTGTCAATAAAATTATATTGATTACATTAAGGGTTATCTTAAAATTTGCCTCTACAGGGTGAGTTATCCTTGTATCCATCTTTGGAAATTGTAGTTGGATTGGCTCTAGCTAAGGCTTACATCTCACTTGTTAATGGTGTTGTATTGTTAGAAAAAAAGCTTCATAAGGATGAATTCTTTCATATTTTAAGTGGCATCATTTTTGACAATTTAACCTGATTTTTTTTTTTTTAGAATATATTTTAGATTTACATAATTATGGATTAATGTATTTCATCTTAAATTCTTGGCTTTCATTTTGTTTGGTATATTGGTAGAAATGTCATCCAATTTAGAATTATTGTAGCATATTTTTATAGAGTGAATGAAAACACCAGGAAGGAGCCAACCATTGAGAGAGCTGCAAGGGACTGTGGACTAAAGTATAAGGATTTAAACCTTCCTGTCGAGCTGACTATATGGGTGGACCCTGAAGAGGTGTGCTGTAGGTTTGGAGAGCAGAAGGGGTCGTGTTGTACTGTTGCATCCTTCAGAGACGGTAACAAGGAAAACTTCATTGAAAGTTTTGACTTCTCGCAGATAGAGCGGCCAAGTTCGACACCGTCTAGCATGTTAAAGGTTTGTGGAATAGCTTAGTTTAAGGTGTACTGGGAATGAATTAATATTACAACCAGTTAGTTGTAGTGTTAAGAACTGTGAAAATACATGGAAAGATTTTTTTATGTTACCCAGTAATAATTGTACAAAGAATGAAGTACGTAGCTTTAGAAAGGGAGAGGAATTCATAGATCAGCTGTCTGTATTGAGGTTCACAGGTGAGCAATACTTGGGAATGTAGTGCCATCTCAGGATTTAGAAAGAAAAGGTAGATCAGGGAGCAGTATGGCATGTTGCAGACGTGAAATTGATGGTAAGTTGTTGAATGTTGAATGAAAGTGTGTGATGAAGAAGGCAGATGAATGTAGGTTGTGCAGAAGGCAGATGAATGTAGATTGGGCAGAAGGCAGATGAATGTAGGTTGTGAAAAAGGCTGATGAAAGTTGGTTGTGAGGAATACAGATGAATGTGAATTGTGAGGTAGACTGTAAGTGTGAGTGTGCAACACTAGGAGGATAGCAAGAGCATCTTGATCCAAGAAGTAATGGTGGGAAAATTAAGTACAGTACAATGTGGCATCAAAGTATTCCTGTACATGTACCTTGTTTTCCATGATCTCTCTTTTTTTTTTTTTTTTCCTCTATCAGTAAGTTTTATTTCCCAAGCTTGCACTATTAGCTTTTATTTATGCTGTGACACTGATCTTCAAAAATATAAATCACACATGGACTGAAAAATTAAACAATAAATGAAAATAATCTGTATATCATATTGTATTTTGGTCTTGGAAACCTTGCTCAATGGTTGTATCTTAATATTGACTTGCAGACAATGGATGTGTTGAAGGAGAGAAGATTGGATTCGAGTAATATACAAAGTCCACCGTCGAGCACTCAGTCTACACCCACCAAGAAGCTTTTTAGCCCTTCCTATCCAGGGTATGGTACAAAGATCCAGACTTCACCCAGTCGAGTTAGCGGAAATGGCAGTAACCGAGAGAGGAGAACCTTTGGCAGTTATCACAATCATTACAGCTCTGGTCACCTTAATCATCATAGCAACCACCATCAAAATGGATCTTATTCACCACCTTTCTATAAGACTCAGTCATGGCTAAATTTGAGTCAGACACCTCCCCCTCCACACATGCCATTGTTAAGCTCTTCTGGTTTCATCTATCCTCCTACAGCTGCTCCTCACTACACTCATGCCCAGATGCCTCCGCAATTCACACGCTCGCCTCCGAGTATGGCACCTCAGAAGTTCAAGTGGAATACTGGTAATTATCTGCGTAATGATAGGCACCATTGGTTTGGGCGAAGAGCTTTGGCCAGAGTTTAAGGTCTGCACGTCACTGCAGGGGGCACTTACGAGTACGTAAAAAAAAAAATGTGGGTGGTTGGAGTGGTTTCCCTGCCAGCTTGGTAAACATATCCCTGATGTGATAGCTTTAGCATTATATGTATTGTCTTAATTGTTAACTTTCCAATTCACAGTAGCTTGATCTCAGTAGAATTAATATCCTGTTGACAATTTTTGCTTAGATAATGCTAAGCTGGTGATACATTTGATACAATGAAACACACTAATAATGGGTAAAATTTCTTATCTCCTAAGTGCCCCTTGTGATATTACCTATTCGAAGAATGTGCGTGTTTTGAAATGAAGCTGCACATTTCTTTGGTGGGAAAGAAGGCACCTTGAGCAGTTCAAATTGAAGTCTTTTATTATTAGTGAAGTATATATGAGATTTTCAGCTGTATGGTATGGATTACATGCAGTTGTATGGTATGAATTACATGCAGCTGTAGGGTATGGATTACTTGCTTAACAAATTATGGGCTCTGTAGTAATTGTCAAGGTACTAGGTACAAAGATGGTACAAGGTATACATAGTTTAGTAACTAGTAGTACAGGATCACTTTGGATATAAAGTGAATTATGTAGTTGTTTTCTCAGATGGTGCTTTGACTGTAAGGCTTTAACATAAAGCAAATGTTTGGATAATTTCCAAAACTAGTATTTCATTAGTAAGGAAGGTTTTAATTTGAAAATGCTCAAGTGTGTCCCCTCAACTGTGATTCCATTGTCAGCCGACCCTTGTTTAAGAGTTCAAAGGATAAGAGTGAGGCAAATTCCCTGTTGACCCTTCAGTCTCTTTTTAGTAGGTACCTGCAGATTTAAGAGAGGTCCCACACATAGAAGCTATTATTTTTTCATAAATCGAAGCTTTTATTTAGTAGCACTTCATACCTCAGTGAGAATGCACCAGTATTTTGGGTGACAACCCTGTGTATTATGTTTCCTTTGCTACATCGTAGAAATTAAAAAAAAAAATAGATTATATTGACATTCTCAGGACTACATGCACAAATCTATGATTGTGGCTTGGGGTTATCCAGCATGTGAGACATTCACAAGTCTGTTCTGTTGGAGATTTGACATAAGGTGTAGCTGTTATATCATATAGTTATATCCATGTCCAGACATGTCCTGGATGTATACAAATATATATAATGGACATCAATACATAATTATGCACCTTTGTCAGTACATTGAAGTTAAAACACATTATTTGATATTTTGTAATCAGATTGCCTACAGGAGAGCTTTAACAGTATGTAACTGTTAAAAGTTTTCTACTATGGCTGCATACCATTAACTTCCTTGGTTAAGAAGTGCAACTATACTGTCCGGTCAAGTAGTTTTGGTTTGCATTGTAAGGTTAATTCCTTTTCTTCGTTTTACTCTTAATCATGTCTGTCCTCTAGTAATCACAGAAAAGTTCATATTAGGATCAAAAGCTTAGTTTTGTTTTAGAATGATGAGGAATTACATGTGGGACTTGGTGACTTTTAATAATTATTGCTATTACTGCACATATTATCAAAATCTATTATATAAAAAGATATACATTTATATACTCTACATTCATATGTACTATATACTGTGTGTGTATATATATAATATATATATATATATATATATATATATATATATATATATATATATATATATATATATATATTATATATATATACACAGTATATGTAAAAGCTATGTAGCATCTATAAAAATGATTAGATTAGGTATATTGTATATTTAGATAATTACTGACCACTTTTCACTTCAATAATTCTGTGGCTTTTTCTGCTAGTCTATCTTTTCCTTAATTTTAAGCATTGTAATTGTGGTTAAATTGTAAAGTGGTTCTTGGCAGTGCAGGATATTAACACATTTTTGTTGAATTTGGGATCTTGTCACTCATCTTGCTGATATTAATCCCTTAGTCGTGAACAAGACCAAAAAAAAAAAACAAAAGTTGGAACAGTTTCTGCTCCGGTGCAACACAATACCATACGAGATGCTATCTCAGGTTGCCTTGCCCGTGGAGAGGTTCTCTGCTAAACTAGTACAATTTTCTTATAAGTGAAATAACTTCAGCTGTTAGCAGTTTTATTTTCATATAATTTCTAGTATAACATTTGTTAGATATCTTTAAGTTTCACTTACGAGGATGATAGCAGAAGTACGATGTATATACATTGCAGTATGTATATCTATTTCCATTGGGCTTTGCTTGTGAGATATCTTTGCAAAGAATAAGTGTAGGGCTTGCAATAATAGATTCATATGTAATTATACTAACAATTTAACATGCTAAACACAACAAATATCAAAATTATTGCTTATTGTTGACCACATTAGGTATGTGATTCCTCTCAAGACTTGTCCCATCCGGTCCTTCAAAATACTCTTGAGTTGAGGCTCGTATATTGAATTTAATAGACAAAAGAAATGCCTAATGTTTATTGACGTGCATTTTGAAATGGTCATTTGTATTCTAGTGTGTTAAGTCGGTAACACAGTGGTTTGTGTTGCAAATGAACCCATGTGGAGACAGTAAAGCTGAAGGTTAGAATACTTTAGATTTTGGAAATGAGGGGGTCTTCAGCAGTCAGCTTTAGTAAGAGGCCAAAATATACAGTATTCTTAAACTTCTGTGTAGATTTCCATGTAGGTTCATCTGTATCATTGACCAGTGTTTATTATGCTTTTATATTTGGATGATGTGTATGTATACCGTATAACTTTGTTTTAAATTGGTTTAGTGTACCAGTTTTCATAACTGAAAATGATTTTCACTATGAATCTTGAATTACTGCGAGTATTTACTGTAATTAATACCTTGTTTTATTTATGTTGGTACAATGTGGGGCTCGTACAAACTTTTCACACTCGTGATTTTTTTTTTTTTTTTTTTTTTTTTTTTTTTTTTTGGGGGGGGGGAAGTTGCACATACTATTTAAAATGAAATACTGCATCTACAAAGGATATATTTTGCATTTTTAAATTAATATTGTGAAAGCTAATTGAAATTAATATTTTCATTTGTGTCTTTGAAGAGACCATCCTCGTGTCCAAATATTTTAAGTAATCACATGTACAGTATATGCTTTCTGTTAAAAACAAATTGTTAGAAAGTATAGAGATGCATATCTTTGATAAGCAGACTGTTGCTATGCACTTTTATTGGCCTACTACAGTAATATTGTGATAATCTGTAATGAATGTATTTGTAGGCTTATGTGCATAGCCAAATTTTCCAAACATGTATGTGGCCTATTTGACATGTCATCTTGGCATGAATGTTATACTTGCAGTCAGTCTGTCCTCATCCTGTCTCGTATATGCTGTATTTGTTCTCTAGTATACTAGTTTCTGGGTATATTTATGTTCTCTAGTAGTTTAGTGCATCCAAATACTTTTTTTTTTTTTTTAGCCATTTACTTTGATGTGATAGGTCCATGTCATATTGGTATGTATTAAAGGTTTCATGTATAGTAGTCACATTCAAGTGTATTTGGGGTTAGTGTTTTTCTAGCATATAACCCGAGGCTCATATTTATTACTAGGTGTTGTATCTGGGTAATTTGGATCTCCTCTTCTCTTGTGGAATTCTCTCAGTAGGTCACGTATATGGGTTAGGCAAGTCTGGTGTTTTAACCTGGGCCAATAAGAAGTTGTACTTGCTACCATGTGATCTTATCTTTTATAGGTTTTGTGAAGGAATAATGCTAAAAAAAGATGTACAATATGTGGTTCTTTTTATAAGTATTTTGTCTGTCACAGGTGATAAAAATGTAGATGGTTATTGTATAACTATGGTTGAAAATATATTCCTTATACTTTGGTACTGGGTGCTTTGTGTATTTTGTAGCCAGCCTGTTCTCTATCTATATCTTGGATATCCCGGTGCTCGAAGTCATCTTTAGTGGCTTTCAAATATTGTGGCTGCTATACATCTTCAGGGTTTAGTGCTTAATTCTGATTGTAATAATAATATTCATCTTCAGACTGATGCAAAATTTGAAATTCCGTTCTTGTGGAAGTTAATGGGTTATCGAGATAAAGATAGATGCTACTTTATCGAAACTCTGAATGTACCTAAAATGGTAAATATAACTCCATTATACTGGTGGTGTGATATACATTTAGTGTGTCTAGTTTAAAGCACTTTTAACTTTTTTTACATAAATTTTTTCATTAATATTAAACGAAGTTAACCACATTTTCTTGGACATTTTATTTCAGTTTTAAACACTGGTTTTTGCAGTCACTATACTTGACAAAGGTGCAATACAGCTGGGCATGGGAATGTCACTGCTACAAGATACTACCATTTTAAAAGTTAATTTAAGTAACATAATTGATGCTATTCAAGTATAATTTGCAAGTTAAGGAAGACTGTTTTGAAACTAACTGTTCTGAGAGTACTGTGCTGGTGAGTTAAGTATTGGTCAGTTGAATATATTGAGGAAAGTAATGCATACTGTATTTTGGTTGAACCACATGTGAATGACATGTACAAAGAAGATTGTTTTAACTTAAAAATGAATATAAATTTCTCAGTTTGTGATAGCTGCTACCTGAAGATATAAAGGCAGTAAACATACTATGGCTATTTGAATGATAGAACTTGTTAAACAATTTTTTAATCCATGTATGTAGTGGGTTTTCTGAATATGTTACTGAAAGTTATTGCTACAATGAAGAGGGGCCATATGCTGACCATTTCTAGATATAATTTGATGGCTTCTCTTTCCTCGTTTTGATTTCTGTACTCTACCATACATTACAATGGTAATAGTGTAACACTTTCGTTCCTTGTGAGATTGCATTGCAGAGCTAGTGATTATAATGTCTCTTTAAATTTTCTTTTCTGAAATTCTAAATGCTAAAGTGGTACACATTGCTCAAAAGTGTAAATGAGGATTTAGTTTTTGAAATACCGTATTTGTCTGGTACTGTACTGTGATTGGAAGTTGCATGCCAAAATACTTTTTCTATATCATAATGATTAATTGGACCCTTAGCAAGATAAGAATGCCTGTTTTTTTTTTTTTTCTGAAATTTTTTTTTAGTACATGCATTCACTTTTATTTTTTATCGATTTGATTTTTCACCAAGAGCAAAACAAACGGGAGGAGGTGGCCACGTAAACTCCTGGGGGTCGCCGTGGATGCGACCACCGCTCAGTGTAGTTTACTAACATGTTACTAACAGATGACGGATCATGTGCTGATTTTGATCACTATCATTGCCTACTAACATGATGCATATTTTTTCCCCCAAGTTTAAAAAAGTAGTAATAGATAGAATGTTATTGCTTTGCATAGCAATTCCTCAGTCTTTCATATTTTATTATCTATAGATACAGTGCTGTTTTATTTATTAATTGTTTCAGTCTTCATCTTTGGTTACAAAAATATTGAACTTAACCAAAGAATGTTTGTATATAAAATTCAATATGTGTATTAATGCTTAGAGATATTTATTCTGCATAACACTTCATGCTTGGTTATACAAGTGGAAGTTAATAGAATATAGATTACAGTAGGTGAAATATAGATTACAGTAGATAGAATATAGATTTATGAATTACCAGATTATTAGCTGCCAGGTTGAAGGAAGACAGTAGTCCAGCTTTTCCATCAGGTATAATAGATAAATATTCAGGTAATGTTCTGCCAGGGAATTAACTGTAGTGCTTAGTTTGTAAGAGGGACCAATGTCATTGCATTCTTTTGTGTCTGCCCATACAAGTTGAGTGCATTTTGTGAATATAATAATAATACTAATAATAATCTTTTGTTTCCAAGGGTAGAATTTGTATTTAGGACTATTGTTGTTCATATTCCAGGCTTGATATCTGTTGATGATGAAATAGATTGCCAGAATATTTTTAACTCTTACTTTCAGTTTCTCTCCTGGGTAATGAATGGCAGGATGAAGGTAGCACAGGAGGATCCCACCTTACAAACATAAATGTTTCACTCACCCATGCTTATAAACGGCTCTTATGAATTAATTTTTTTTCTTTCAACACGCTGGCTGTCTCCCACCGAGGCATAGTGGCCCCCCCCCCTAAAAAAAAAAAAACCACTTTCACCATCTTTTACACATATCACTATTTACAGCCGCCTAGCTGCAGTACTAACATAATTGAAACCTAACTATTTTTTTCTACTGTTTTCTATACAAGTAAGTCATGAAAGTTGACCCTTCAAGGGAGGTGCCTTGATGCTGGTGAAGGGCTCTTGATCCATGGAATTGGAAGTACCTTCCCCTTCCTCAGTTAAATCTGAATACCTCCCATTCCCCAGGCAATGCAAGGCCTAAGAGGTTCAGCACTACCCTACGCATCTTGTTTGTAAGTTGGGGTTCTCTTGTAGTTATTTTCGTTTTCTTAATTTTTGTTCTTTCTGGGGATGATTCTTTTGTTTTGCTCTTGGCCAATAATACCAGTCTGTCTTATCTGAATTTTAGGTTTATTAAATCATATCTTCATTTGTGGAAGATAACAACAGGTTTTTTCTTTCCTGGTAAAGGGCCCAAAAATCAACATGGTTTGTCTTTTTTTTTTTTTAGGCTTCTGTATGAAAAATACTTATACGTATACTCCTAGTAAGCAAGTTATTATTGGTAGTATAATGTGCCTGGAGGACAAGTTGTACTCTACAGTATGGTGTTGTGTGTATTCTCCAACTCGTGCTAGAAACTACAGTATATTTTGTTGGGCAGTTTTTTTTTTTTTCCTCATTGTTTTCTTTTTACTAGTCACCGTGAAAATGAGAAGCAGAATTCCTTCAGAAATCACTTGTATATAAGAATCAAATTGTATGACACACTTTGCCTTGCATACGCAGGTGATGTACATCTTTTAAGTTTTTTATGTCAGTGCTCTTAACTCATTCACAATAAATAAATATATATGTACAGTAGTACCTGTTTACTCAAACTTAATTCATTCCAGAAGGCTGTTCAAGTGCCGATCTGTTCGAGTACCGAATGAATATTTCCCAACCAATTTTCTTTTTGGTTGGCTGTTGTCACTAATCTTCTTAGGCCCCGTGGTGACTTTTTTTTTTTTTAAACAAGTCGGTCGTCTCCCACCGAGGCAGGGTGACTTATTTATACAAATAATATAAAAAAAACGCCAAAAAATGCGAAAAAACACAAAATAGCTTACAATGAAGTTCTGGCAGGTCGTGTTTGTTTGGTTGAGGGCCGAGCTAACAGTCGACTACCAAGCGATTTTATTACTGAATTAAGCATTCAAATACCGAATTGTTTGAGTAGGAAGTTGTTCGAGTACTGAGGTTCCACTGTATTATATTATAGTATATATATATATATATATATATATATATATATATATATATATATATATATATATATATATATATATATATATATATATATATATATATTTATATATTTATATATTTATATTAGAAAATAAATGAGAACTTGGTGTAAAATGCAATATTTAGTTTTGGTGTGCAGGAAAGTGTGTCAATAAGCATAGTCTTGTGTATACATCATAGGTTCCAGGTTTGTAGTGAGTGTAGTAACCTTTTGAGTCCTGGCCACTTCATAAAGTGACCTCAGCAAAAATTACTATGCCAGTTGCCAAGATGTTTGTAAATGCTTGACATAAGATATATTCACTTATCTATTACAATGATGCATCAGTACTCTAATGAGATATCTTGAGAATTCTTGAGTGCCTTCCTGTTCTTGACGGTACAAAGATGAACTCAAAAGGTATTGGCTGAGGTCGTGCTGTTCATATCAAAGGAGTTCATTTAACAAGTCTAATAAGAATGATTTACCAATTTTACCTAATTCTTGAAGTATTCTGATATATTTTGAATTGAGGTGCATCAGTTTATTTTTATTTTATTCAAAAACATTGTTAAAAATATTTTTGAGTATATAATGGGTGCTGTTATTTAAGTATGAAAGAATGCTGTATAAACTATTTTACTTTTTAAAAATTGTACATATTGGATTTATTTTGGGTATGTGATGTGGGCAAAATGAGCTTGCACTCATACAAGTGAGATTTTTGACTTCAAAAGTCATTGTCCTACGTAGATGAAGTTTTAATTAAGGCTACCAAGTATGAATTGTCCGAATGTGGCAATTATCAGGCCCAACCATTGTTACCAAGTTTTGTTGTGTAAATGTAGCTCCTCCAGTGCTATTGTCTTCACTCTAGTCATGATCATAACTTTTGTTCCATAGATCACTCATTCACTAATGCAAGTGGCATACAGACTGTGGCAAGATTAAAATTTTGCATTAAAACTGATGAACTGTATATTATAAAAATATTTCAACTTCTGTGCTGTAAAGTCATTTTCTTTTCACCTTGATATTGTATTTCTGATTTGTAACATTTTAATGACTGCTGTATTTGCTTCTTGTGAGTGATTATATGACCTTTTGTATAAGAATTGTGAAAATTTGTTTAATTTAATCATTTTTCTTTTGAGGGAAGGGGGGGGCATGTTAACCCCCATATTAAAAAAAGAAGTGCTTGGGTAAATTATGTTGGCTAGTTTTCCAGTTTTAGTGTGACTGACAATCAATAGTAAACACTTGGTAATGACAGCTAAGTTGGTCTTAACTTTAAATCTTGCTGCTACTCACTGTAAGCCAAACCTGTGATATTTTTTATTTTGTTTCATTTTTCATCGCTGGAAGACCTATTTGAACGATTAATGTTGGAAAAAGTTCTTGAACTGCAAAATGTGATTTAATATGATTTCATGTTAATTGGATGACAAAGAATTGGGGCCATATTTTTTCTAGCTTATCACGTATGCTGTAGATTTCTTCTTGATTCTTCAATCAGAAGTTAACATCATTATTAATGTAATAAAGGAATATGTATTTTAGGTAAATAGCAACATTTATATTTCTCAGAAAAATTTAATTGTACATTTTTTATTGCATTGCATACTGTTGTTTTACTTTCCCATCTTTCCATTTTTAATAGTCTTTGAAAAAATACTGCTGTGGTAAGTTTTGCTGGTGTGCTTGCCCTTTTTCCCATGATGCTACAATCTCTTTTGCCTTGTTAAAAATTAACCAAGTGCCTTGCAGTTCTTTTAAATGGTAATTGTATTAATATTGGTGTTCACTTGTTATTGCATGCAAAATTTCTTGTACTGGTAAATATAAAGGCATAATACCGTGCCTGGAACAATGCACAAATAACCCGCACAGGAAAAAACTCATGACGATATTCCGGTCTGACTTGAACCATTAACTAGTTAATGGTTCAAGTCAGACCAAAACATTATCACAAGTTTCTTTCTCAAGTACTTGTCTCACATTGTCTAGGGTTACTTGGCAAGTGATTCTTACAAACAATAATGAAGAGACTACCAAATACAGTGGTCCCTCGTTTTTCGTAATTAATCCGTTCCTGGAGCCGTTACTATAAACGAAATTTACTATTTACGAATCAATTTTTCCCATAAGAAATAATGTAAATACAATTAATCTGTTCCTGACACCCAGAAGTATTAAAACAAAATTTTTTTTTACATGAAATATAGATGTAGTACATAAACAATACAATGGGAAATGATGAATGAAACATTAACAGTATAACACTTACCTTTATTGGAGATTCTTCTTAGTGTATGGGAGACTGGAGGAGGAGGAGGAGAGAGTGGATTTATAGTTTGGAAGGGGAATCCCCTTCCATCAACACCTCAGGTACCATTTGCTTTTCTGGGGTTGCTTCTCTTCTCTGTTTCTTAATGCCACTAGGACCACCTCGAGAGTCACTGGAGTCCTGTCTCGCAAAATAACTGTGGAGAGAGCTCTGTTTCTGGTCCTCTTCAAGGGGGGCTCCTTGGCGTGGTGAAGAGGCTCTTGGTCTGAGGAATTAGCCCTGTCGGTCTTCTTCCTCAGACCGAACCTAATTACCCCCCATTCTCCCCTCCCCTATCCCATCCTCCCCATCCTCCCCTTTTTCCATTCCTCCTCCTCCTCCTCACCCCTCCCTTTTGCCCTTCCTCTTTTTAGCCTTCGTGATTTCTCCCACAGGCGCGCTAGTTCCTAGGTAGGGGAAAGGACACCGGGGTCCATCCCATTCCGTTGAGGTTTCTTGGCGGTGGCGTAGTTTGCCGTGGAATCTGGATTGCCTAGGGATGTCCCGATCCCTCTCCGGTATCCCGGAGTAGCTTTGGGTGTCTTTTGGGCGACGGGTGTATCTCTGGAAGCCACCTTTCGGATTCCGGGGGTGGTGGCTGAAGGAGGTATGCTTTGTGGCGGATATCCGGCCGCCCTCTCTTTTGTCCACCGAGGTAGCTCGGCAGATGTGAGGTTGCTATCCCAGATTGCTGGTTTACTGGCATGAAGGGTAGGGTATGGCACGGGTTCCATGCTGCATCTGCGCTACTAGCGGTGTCGAGTCCTCTTGGGCGCGGAGGGAGATTTCTGGCCCTTTCATTCCTCCTAGGAACTATCCCTCCCCGGTCCCCCCTTTTTTTTTCTTTTTTTTGTTTTTATTTTCTTTTCTTCTTTCTTTTTTTTTCTTAAAAACAAAAAGAAAGAAGTAACCTAACCATGGCAGCCCTAGTCCATGAACCTAGTACCCCCGGGCCCCTTCTTGATACCGCACCCCGTTCTGACCCCGCCTCGTCTTTGGACCACTCTTCAGACATTCCTCATGCCTCTGTACCTATTGCCGGTGCTGTTTCCTCACCCGCTTCAGGTACTGAGGCCTCGACTGACTCCTTCGATTTATCAGACCTTCGCTCTCCTCTGACTATGCTTCCGGCCTCTCCCTCTACGGTGCGGCAATTTTCAAATCGCCGACCCGTTCCACGTCGGACCAACTCTGGTCCCACGCCTAAACGTCAACGACAATTACCTGCTGATGATACTTCTCCACCTTCACCTTCTCGTTCTTCTCAGAAACGATTGACACGTCCTTCACTACCTTTCCACGCTCAGTTTCAGACTGAACAGTGGACTAAATTCTTCACTTTACGACCAACTTCCTCTACTGCCTATCTTTCTGACCATAGTATTGGCAAGGCACTCCTACGCCATGTTGGTAAAGATATTTCTTTTCATGCTCTTAAGAGCGGTACGCGCATCATTACCGTACAGAATGCTACCCAGGCTCGTGAGCTCTCTCGTCTTTCCCATATAGATACTGTTCCTGTCACCCTTGAAAAACATCATTCCCTCAATTCTTGTAGTGGTACCGTTATTCTGCCCCATACCATAGTTCAACAAAATTTCCAGACATGTGGCACCGACATTCTCGAACAGCTGGAACTCCAAGATCTCCCAATCCTCAAGGTAGACACTTACGTTCTTCCTGCCCGTGGGCGGAGACGATACCCTAGCAATGTGGCTCGTTTAACTTTTGACAGCCGAGAACTCCCATCCTCCGTTTATATAGCAGGACATCGGTTACAAGTTCGAAAGGTGATCCCTACACCACAACAGTGTAGAAATTGCTGGCGATTTGGCCATCCAGCGAAATATTGCAGATCTATCGCCGAATGCCCAGTCTGTGGTGCCGATGACCATTCTAATACGTCTTGCAATCGATCTCCCTCTTGCCTTAACTGTCATGAGGCTCACCCTTCGTACTCTCGCCGTTGTCAGGTCTATTTAAACGAGCGGGAAATCCGTTACCTCAAAGAGACAGAAGGTCTCCCTTATGCCATGGCAGTTTCTCATCTCCGCCTCCAAGGGAGACTCCCACGTGTTTCTTATTCCCGTGTTTCAAAACGTCCCCCCACTTCTGGTATCCCATCTTCTACACCCACCTCTGTGGTTACCTCTCCCATAATCACTCCTGTATCTAATCCTTTTGCTGTCCTCGGCTCAGACGTCCCTACTTCAACGCCTCAGTCTAATCTCGCTTCTTCGAGTTCTCTCTTACAAGCCTCAGTATCGACGAGACCTCGTACGACACCTCTTCCCAATCGTCCCTCTACTTCTCAAAAGTCAAAAAAAGGTCCGGTAACACCTCCTACCCATCTTCCACCTCCTCATTTTACCCTCCCTGTCTCTGTCCCTAGTTCTTCCCCTCTCACTGGCTCGGTTACAAGTGCAGAGGTTCACCCTCCTCCTCGTAATGTACCTTCCTCCCCTGTTCCCTCCCAAGTTTCTTCCTCTTCTGCCACCTCCCAGGTTCCTGTCTCTTCTGTCCCCTGCCACGCTTCTCCAGTTCCCTCCACCCTTTCGCCCCCCCCTACCTTGGTACAGTCCAATACAGTTCCAATCTTTACTCATCCTCCCCCTACCATTCCCAATATTGTCTCCCATACGACATCTCTGAATTCCGAAACACTTGAAGCAATCTCTGAATATATTGCAGAGACCAAACCATCAATGGACACTGATCCACCTTCCGCTCTTTCTCTCTCCTCTGCTCCATCTGCGCAACTCCTTTCTTCACAGCGCACCGTTCCTTCGCTGCTTGAACATTTTCCACTGCCTCCGCATGTGGACTTTTCTAACCCTTCTAGTCCGTAGGAACCCTTACCTGCGGATTTCAAGTATCTTTATCATTGCCAATCATGGCCTTTTTACAGTGGAATATACGCGGCCTCAGGGGTAATCGGGGTGAGCTTCAGATGTTACTCTCCCAGTTTGCCCCTGTTGGTGTTTGCTTACAGGAACCAAAATTACACTCTGCTGTTATTTCTCACATCTCAGGCTATAATTTGTTGTATTCTTCAGATCCTTTTCCTGATGGGACCTTTAATGAAAGTGCCCTTCTTCTCCGCACTGATATTCCGTACCATCAACTATTTATTCATACTTCGCTGCATTACACAGCAGCCCGTATCCACTTACATAGGTGGTATACGCTCTGTTCTTTATATCTCTCTCCTTCTCGGGCATTATCTATTCCGGATTTTGCCTTCCTTGTTTCGTCATTACCGCCACCGATTCTGTTACTTGGTGATTTTAATGCCCACCATTTCCTCTGGGGAGGGTCTCACTGTGATTCCCGTGGAATTCAGTTAGAGGCTTTTCTTGCCACCCACCCCCTCCATGTTTTAAATACAGGTACTCACACCCATTTTGATCCTCGGACTCATACTCTCTCTTGCATCGATCTCTCAGTTTGCTCTTCCTCCGCCGCATTAGACTTTACTTGGTCTGTTCTCCCGGACTTACATGACAGTGATCATTTCCCAATCATTCTTTCTTCCCCTTCATATTCGCCACCTCTTCGCACCCCACGCTGGCAATTTAATCGGGCAAATTGGAACCTTTACTCACACCTGACTGTTTTTAAAGAGGTTCCTTCTTCGTCCTCCATCGATGAGCTTTTACACCTCTTCTCGTCCTCCGTTTTCACCGCAGCTTCTCATTCTATACCCCAAACTTCGGGCAGGCATTCTCAGAAATGCGTGCCTTGGTGGTCTCCTGCTTGTGCTCGTGCAGTACGTTTGAAACGCGCTGCATGGGGCAGGTACCGGTACAATAGAACCACAGAGCGACTCCTTGATTTTAAACAGAAGCGTGCGATCGCTCGCCGTGTCATCCGTGACGCTAAACGCACTTGCTGGCGAGATTATGTCTCCACCATCACCTCTGCTTCCTCTATGAGTGCAGTCTGGAAAAAAGTACGAAAACTGAGTGGTAAATATTCTCCTGACCCGGCTCCTGTTCTGCGAGTTGCCGGTGTTGATATAGCAAACCCACTAGATGTTGCCAATGAAATTGGCAATCATCTGGTCCGTATTTCTCAGGGACTCCATCTATGCCCCTCATTTCTTTCCTCAAAGTCTGCCAGAGAGTTAGCACCCTTGGACTTTTCTTCTCTCAGAGAAGAACAGTATAATGTGCCTTTTACACTTCAAGAACTGGAGGCAACACTCTCAGCTTGTCGATCATCGGCAGCTGGGCCCGACGACATTCATATTCGTATGCTACAACATTTACATCAGTCAGCCCTTGCAGTCCTATTACGCCTTTACAATCTTATTTGGTCACAAGGAGTTCTTCCACAGCTGTGGAAATCCGCCATTGTTCTCCCTTTCCGCAAACCAGACACTACGGGACATGAAACCTCCCACTATCGTCCCATTGCTCTTACCAGTGCAGTTTGCAAAGTAATGGAACGTCTAGTAAATAGACGTTTAGTGTGGTATTTAGAGACACACAACAGTCTCTCCACTCGTCAATATGGCTTTCGTAAGGGACGTTCTACCATAGACCCCTTACTGCGCTTGGATACGTATGTTCGTAATGCCTTTGCGAATAACCACTCAGTTATTGCCATATTTTTTGACCTTGAGAAGGCATATGACACAACTTGGAGGTATAATATTTTAGCCCAAGTCCACTCCTTAGGCCTTCGAGGCAATCTACCATCCTTCCTTAAGAACTTTTTAACTGACAGGCATTTCCGTGTTCGGGTTAATAATGTGCTCTCCCCGGACTTTGTCCAAGCTGAAGGTGTCCCCCAGGGATGTGTTCTGAGCACAACACTTTTTCTCCTTGCTATTAATGATTTGGCCTCTAGTCTTCCATCAAATATTTGGTCATCACTCTATGTTGATGACTTCGCTATTGCCTGTGCAGGCGCTGACTGTCACCTCCTTACAGTTTCTCTCCAGCATGCAGTCGACCGTGTTTCCAATTGGGCCACCACACATGGGTTTAAATTTTCCAGCACTAAAACCCACCAAATCACTTTCACTAGACGCTCTGTCATCTCTGATCATCCTTTGTACCTTTATGGCTCACGTATCCCTGAACGTGATACAGTCAAGTTTCTGGGCCTCCTCTTTGATCGTAGGTTATCCTGGAAACCTCACATTACCTCTCTGAAGGCAACTTGTCACAGCCGGCTGAACCTTCTTAAAACCCTTGCTCATCTTTCGTGGGGAGCTGATCGTCGAACCCTCCTTCACCTACATTCCACCCTTATTTTATCGAAACTTGATTATGGTGACCAGATCTATTCAGCGGCATCTCCTGCTACTCTCTCTAGCCTTAACCCCATTCATCACCAAGGATTACGTTTATGCCTTGGTGCTTTTCGCTCTTCCCCTGTCGAAAGCCTCTATGCAGAAGCGAACGTTCCATCCTTATCCGATCGCCGTGATGCCCATTGCCTGCGCTACTATGTACGCTCTCATGATCTCCGCAATCCTTCCATTTATAGAATGGTCACTGATATTAGTAGACATTCTTTATTTGTTCGCCGCCCCTGCTTACTCCGTCCCTTCTCTCTTCGCCTTCATTCGCTCTTGTCTTCTCTTCAACTACCACCTTTCTATGTACATGTAGCATCTCACTTTTCCCTACCCCCCTGGGAAGTTCCAGCTGTTCGAGTCTGTTCTTTCTCCCTCCCTTGCTCGAAAGCCCAACTGTCTACGGTCGCTTCCCGCTCTCTTTTTCTTGACCACTTTCACTCTCATTCTCATGCCATTGCTGTGTACACAGATGGCTCTAAGTCTTCTGACGGCGTAGGATTCGCAGCAGTGTTTCCGGACAGCGTCGTACAAGGGCATTTACTATCTTCAGCTAGTATTTTTACTGCTGAATTATATGCCATCCTTACAGCACTTATCCGTATTGCATCTATGCCTGTGTCATCATTTGTGGTTGTCTCAGACTCCCTTAGTGCTTTACAGGCTATACAAAAATTTGATACACCTCACCCCTTAGTCCTCCGTATCCAACTTTGGCTACGCCGCATCTTTACTAAGCATAAAGATATTGTTTTTTGTTGGGTCCCTGGTCATGTTGACGTACAGGGCAATGAACAGGCAGACACTGCTGCGCGGTCAGCAGTACATGACCTACCAGTTTCTTATAGAGGTATTCCATGTACGGACTATTTTGCTGTAATATCTTCCCACCTTCACACCCGTTGGCAACAACGTTGGTCTACTATGCTCGGCAACAAACTTCAGTCTATTAAACCGAGTATAGGTTACTGGCCGTCTTCTTATCACCAGTGTCGAGGTTGGGAGACTACTCTCTCCCGTCTTCGCATTGGCCATACTCGTCTTACTCATGGATATCTCATGGAGAGGCGTCTTGCTCCTCTCTGTGAGAATTGCCAAGCTCCATTATCAGTCAGCCACATTCTGTTGGACTGCCCACTTTATCAACGAGCACGCAGAATTTACCTCTGTCGTCGTCTTCGCCCCGCTGCTCTCTCTTTACCTTCCCTTCTCGCTGATGGACCCACCTTTCATCCGGACTCTCTCATTGACTTTTTGACAACGACTGACTTACTTCACAAATTCTGATACTTTCAGCCCTTTCTACTTGTATCTCTTGCTACCCTCTACCCCCGTACTATCCCCTGCCCCGCTGTTTTCTGTAACCTGCTGATCATCCCCCCTCCCTTCTGCCATCCAATTCCCTTGCTTCCTTCCCTACCCTGCAGCGCTGTATAGCCCTTGTGGCTTAGCGCTTCTTTTTGATTATAATAATAATAAATCTGTTTCTGGTGTCTCTTTAACACTTCCCTAAAATGGCCCAAGACTTTGTCACTGTACATGCTGCCAACCTGGCTTACAACAACCTTGTTAGGGTGATGTTTCTCCATAAAGCTTTCCATCTTACCCCACATAGTAAAAATCTCTTTAATTTCTGAAGAAGGCACCTTCGTCCATCTCTCTTCCTCCTCCTCTGCAGCATGATTCTGAGCTGCGATGTGTTGCTCTTCCTGCTGAAGCTCTTGCAGCTCCTCAGTGGTGAGCTCTTCATTGTGGTCTTCCACATCCTCCAAACTCACATCCAACCCCATGGAACTCCCCAGTGCCACAATTGATTTTATTTTACAACAGACATAGGCTCATTAGGGTCAGTCCCAAATCCTTCAAAATCCCTCTTGTCGACACAATCTGGCCACAATTTTCTCCAGGCAGAGTTCAAAGTCCTGGTAGTCACTCCCTCCCAAGCCATACCTATAAGGGTTATGCAATGGAGGATGCTGAAGTGTTCTCTCCAAAATTCCCTTAGGGTCAAGTGAGTGTCTGTGGTCACAGTCAAGCACCTGTGAAACATTGCTTTTGTGTAGAGTTTTTTAAAGTTTGCAATAATCTGCTGGTCCATGGGTTGGAGGAGAGGAGTGGTATTCGGAGGCAAGAACTTTACTGTGATGAACCCAAACTCCTCAAAAATTAGGTCATCCAAGTTTGGAGGATGAGCAGGTGCATTGTCCATTACTAGCAGGCACTTGAGATCCAATTTCTTTTCTAGGAGATACTCCTTCACACTAGGGCCAAACACTTCATTGAACCACTCGACGAAAATTTCCCTCGTGACCCATGCCTTACTATTAGATTTCCAAAACACACACAATTTACTCTTCATAACATTGTTTTTCCTGAACTGGGATTTTCAGAATGGTACACTAGTAATGGCTTCACTTTGAAATCCCCACTAGCATTAGCGCAGAACATCAGCGTCAGCCTGTCTTTCATAGGCTTGTGTCCTGGCATTGCCTTTTCCTCTTGTGTAATGAAGGTCCTCTTTGGCATTTTCTTCCAAAAGAGGCCTGTTTCGTCACAATTGAACATTTGTTCAGGTTTCAGTCCTTCAGCCTCTATGTACTCCTGGAATTCACGCACATATTTTTCAGCCGCCTTGTGGTCCGAACTGGCAGCCTCACCATGCCTTACCAAACTGTGTATGCCAGTACGGTTCTTAAATCTCTCAAACCAGTCTTTGCTGGCCTTAAATTCACTCACATCACCACTATTTGCAGGCAATTTCTTTACCAAATCTTCATGCAACTGCCTAGCCTTTTCACAAATAATCGAAGTCATAAGAGTATCTCCTGCTAATTGTTTCTCATTTATCCACACCAATAATAATTTCTCAACCTCTTCCAGTACTGGTGATCTCATTTTTGTCAGCATAGTTACTCCCTTTGCAACAACAGCATCCTTTATTTCCTTTTTCTTGGCCACTATGGAACATAAGGTTGTGTAGGGTTTCTTATACATCCTGGACAGTTCGGCCACACTTGTACCACTTTCATATTGTTCAATGATGGTTTTCTTAAATTCAATCGTATTTCTCACCTTCTTTACCACAGACTTGGCACTAGGAGCTTTCTTTGGAGCCATGGTAGCTTATTTAGTACTTGCAAGCACTAAAATAAATGGAATATTATGAAATATTTTGCTGGAGCACGTGAGGGGACCTTCGCTCACTGGTAAACAATGCCAGACTGGCTGCCACCCCGGCTCACGCCGTGGGTACGCGTCCCGGACGAACTACAACTCGCGAGTCAACCTATGAAAAGCGAGTCCATGTTTATACGAAAATACCCCTATGATTGGCGAAATTTACAATTGCGGGGAACTACGAAAAGCGGGGGACCACTGTATGACTTTTTCTAAATGCACACCCCTCAAGGAAGGTTCCTTGATGTTGGTGAGGGGCTCTTGATTTAGGGAATTGGATCTGTGCTCCAGTTCCCCGAATTAAGCCTGAATGCCTTCCACATCCCCCCCCCCAGGCGCTGTATAATCCTCCGGGTTTAGCGCTTCCCCCTTGATTATAATAATAATAATAATCTAAATGCACAAGTTGCCCAAGAATTATATATTCTCCACATGAGAAATTAGATCAAATACTAAAAAGTTATTCCAAATAGATGAATATGAGGCTTGAACTTCTCTTGGGAGAGGAGACATATTTACAAACTTAACAGAAGAGGATGTATCACTTCATGGACCAATATATTAGAAGGGAAAAAAGTTCTTTATGTACCTGGTGTGGGATTATGGGCTGTTGTGGCCATGTCTCTGGAGTTTACCTGGAGAGAGTTCCGGGGGTCAACGCCCCCGCGGCCCGGTCTGTGACCAGGCCTCCTGGTGGATCAGAGCCTGATCAACCAGGCTGTTGCTGCTGGCTGCACGCAAACCAACGTACGAGCCACAGCCCGGCTGATCCGGAACTGACTTTAGGTGCTTGTCCAGTGCCAGCTTGAAGACTGCCAGGGGTCTGTTGGTAATCCCCCTTATGTGTGCTGGGAGGCAGTTGAACAGTCTCGGGCCCCTGACACTTATTGTATGGTCTGTTAACGTGCTAGTGACACCCCTGCTTTTCATTGGGGGGATGGTGCATCGTCTGCCAAGTCTTTTGCTTTCGTAGTGAGTGATTTTCGTGTGCAAGTTCGGTACTAGTCCCTCTAAGATTTTCCAGGTGTATATAATCATGTATCTCTCCCTCCTCTCCCTTCCTCCTCTGAGGAAAGAGCCTCTTTAGAGGGGAGGGCTCTTGCCATGGTAAAGAGGCTATCGATCTGAGGAATTGGACCTTTTGGTTTTCTTCCTCTGACCGAGCCTAATTACCCCCCAATCATCCCTTCCCTATCCCATCCCCCCCTTTTTTCCCCTTACTCTTCCCCTCCCCATTGTCCCCTTTTTTCCCATCCCATTTGTAGCCTCTGGGGTCTTCCCATCTGGCATTACGATTTCTAGGTAGGGGGGAAGTTGTGTCGGAGTTCATCCTGCTCCATGAGGTTCCTCAGGTGTGGTGTAGTTTGCCGTGGAATCTGGATTATCTGGAGGTGCCCTGCTCCCTTCCTGGATTTCTGAGAAGTGGGCCTCTTCAAGGGGGGGGAGGGTTCCTTGGCGCCCATTGTCGCAGCATTGCCAACAACAGTGGTCAGGTATACGCCATAACAAATTGCACTCTATTAAACCACTTTTAGGTTTGTGGCCTTGCCTCCATTGCTGTACTTGGAAGACTGCGCTCTCCCAGCTCTGCATTGGCCATTCTCGCCTTACCCATGGGTATCTCGTGGAATGACACCCTATTCCTCTCTGAGGTTTGTCAGGTCCCTATTTTGGTTCTCCACTTTCTTGTAGATTTGCCCGGTTTACCAGCGAGCTCGCAGGATTTACCTCCAACAACAACACCGCCCTACCACTCTTACCTTATCTTTCCTTCTTGCAGATGGCCCTGCCTTTGACTTAGTCACTTTTTGACTTTTTGTCAGCACCTGCTTTACTGTATGAACTTTGACACGTACCCCTTGGCGTCCTTTCATTCTGGCCCTTCTCTCTGATCCCCTCTCCACCTAGCTGTTTTTAGCCTCGGCAATATTTTCTGCCCCGCAGCGCTGTATGACCCTTGTCGGTTTAGCTTTCTTTGATTATAATAATAATCATCTGAGGAAAGAGTTCCAGATTTTGCTGTGATCTCTAATCACCTTCACAACTGTTGGCAACACCATTGGTTCAACATGACTCGATAAATTATATTCCTTCAAGCCAAGTTGAGGTTTCTGGCCTTATCGATGCTGAGGTTAGGAGACTACACACTCCTGTCTTTCCATTGGGCATACTTGTCTTGCCCACGGGTATCTCGTGGAGAGGTGCCCTGTTCCACTGTGTGCGAATTGTCAGGTTCCAATTTCAGTTTGTCATGTTTTATTGGACTGTCCTGTCTTTCGACCAGCATGCATGAGATACTTAGAGCAATCTGGCAGGGCCTCTGCAGAGGATGTACTATTGGAGGTTCAGCCATCCCCACAAATGCAGTAATAAAAATAAAAATCCATCCTGGTATTTTCTGCTGGGCAGGCTGTATGACCCTTGTCTGCTTAGTGTTTAGTTATGATTATAATGCCAATCTGCTGGGTAGGAGCTGTCCTTCGATGTCGTCACCGCTCTAACACCCTTGCATTATCTTCCCCCCTACCTTTTACACACACTTTGACAGCAACAGATTAATTACACAAACTTTGATTATACTACTTCCTTTAACACTTCACACTGCAGCGCTGTATAGCCCTTGTGGTTTAGCGCTCCTTTTTTTATTATATTAATAATTCACACCACCCTTACTAACTCTACTTCTGTTATGCTCTCCATTCTTGCTAGTCTCTGATCAAGCACATTCAGCCTTTAGCATGCCCTACCCTGCAGTGCTGTATGACCCTTGTGGGTTGAGCGCTTAATTATGATTAATGCCGGGTAGGGAAAGAGGTGTTTCCAGGGAACAACAGCATGGACCTTTCTCAGAACCTGGAACAACTTTCATCTGTATACCTTCACATCCCTAAAAGGAGTAGCCAACTACGGAATACTGTCAGGCACCCAGGGCATCATGGGTTTAGAGCAGGTTGCTCCTGCCTCTCATTGCGCTGTATAACCTTTGCGGTTTAATGTTTCTTTTTTATTATAATAATCCTGCCCCTCATGACTATTTGTCTATGATATGGTCTTGGATGTACTGGAGGACAAACAAAATGCAGATACAGTATGCACAGACTTTGTGAAAGTCTTTGACAAGTGCGATCATGGTGTAATAGCACAAAATACGTGATAAATAAATAACGGAAAGTGGGTAGATGGATCTATAACTAGCAAATAGAACACAGAGTAATGGTAAACAGTCTGAGGCGGTTACAGCTGTACCACAAGGCACAGTACTCGCTCCCATCCTGTTCCTCATCCTCATATCTGACACAGCGATGTAAGTCACAATATTGTGTCCTCTGCTGATACCAGAATTTGCATGACAATGTCATCCATCAAGGGCACCCCTCAAGGAAGGTTCCTTGATGTTGGTGAGGGGCTCTTGATTTAGGGAATTGGATCTGTGCTCCAGTTCCCCGAATTAAGCCTGAATGCCTTCCACATCCCCCCCCCCAGGCGCTGTATAATCCTCCGGGTTTAGCGCTTCCCCCTTGATTATAATAATAATAATCCATCAAGGGCACTAAATCTTGAAGCCGACATTAACAAAGTTTTTAAATGGACTTCAGAAAACAATATGGATTTCAATGAAGACAAATTTTAATTACTCTGAAGTGATAATGTCAGAGAATCTCACTGTCAAAGATCACAATAATGTATCTATTACATCTAGGAAAATAATAGGATATATATAATTTCCTCACAAACAGAACACAAAGAGTAGTAGTCAACAGAGTAAAGTCCGAGGCAGCTACGGTGAAGAGCCTCTTCAAGGGGGGCTCCTTGGCGTGGTGAAGAGGCTCTTGGTCTGAGGAATTAGACCTGTCAGTCTCCTTCCTCAGACCGAACCTAATTACCCCCCAATCCCCCCTTCCCTATCCCATCCTCCCCTTTTCCCTTTCCTCCTCCCCCTCCCCACCCCTCCCCTTTGCCCTTCCTCTTTTTGGCCTTTGGGATTTTTCCCACAGGTGTGCTAGTTCCTAGGTAGGGGAAAGGGTACCAGGGTCCATCCCATTCCGTTGAGGTTCTTGGCGGTGGCGTAGCTTGCTGTGGAATCTGGATCGCCTGGGGATGTCCTGATCCCTCTCGGGTATCCCGGAGAATGGCTTTGGGTGTCTTTTGGGCGACGGGTGTATCTCTGGAAGCCACCTTTCGGATTCTGGGGGTGGTGGCCGAAGGAGGTATGCTTTGTGGCGGATATCTGGCCGCCCTCTCTTTTGTCCACCGAGGTAGCTTGGCAGATGTGAGGTTGCTATCCCGGATTGCTGGTTTACTGGCATGAGGGGTAGGGTATGGCACGGGTTCCATGCTGCATCTACGCTACTTGCGGTGCTGAGGTCCTCTTGGGCGCGGAGGGAGATTTCTGGCCCTTTCATTCCTCCTAGGAACTATCCCTCCCCGGTCCCCCCTTTTTTTTATTCATTTTTTTATTTTTATTTTCTTTTCTTCTTTCTTTTTTTTTCTTAAAAACAAAAAGAAAGAAGTAACCTAACCATGGAGAACCCAATCCATGAACCTGGTACCCCCGGGTCCTTTCTTGATACCGCACCCCGTTCTGACCCCGCCTCGTCTTTGGACCACTCTTCGGACACTCCTCATGCCTCTGTACCTCTTGCCGGTGCTGTTTCCTCACCCGCTTCAGGTACTGAGGTCTCGACTGACTCCTTTGATTTATCTGACTTCCGCTCTCCTTTGACTATGCTTCCGGCCTCTCCCTTTACGGTATGGCAATTTTCGAATCGCCAGCCCATTCCGTGTCAGACCAATTCTGGTCCCACGCCTGAACGCCAATGACAGTTACCTGCTGATGATACTTCTCCACCTTCTCGTTCTTCTCAGAAAAGATCAACACGTCCTGCACTCCCTTTCCACGCTCAGTTTCAGACTGCACAATGGACTAAATTCTTCACTTTACGACCGACTTCCTCTACCGCCTATCTTTCCGACCACAGTATTGGCAAGGCACTCCTATGCCATGTTGGTAAAGATATTTCTTTTCATGCTCTTAAGAGCGGTATGCACATCATCACTGTACAGAATGCTACCCAAGCTCATGATCTTTCTCTTCTTTCCCATATAGATACTGTTCCTGTCACTATTGAAAAACATCATTCCCTCAATTCTTGTAGTGGTACCGTCATTCTGCCCCATACCATAGTTCAACAAAATTTCCAGACATGTGGCAATGACATTCTTGAACAACTGGAACTCCAAGATCTCCCAATCCTCAAGGTTGACACTTATGTTCTTCCTGCCCGCGGGCGGAGACGATACCCTAGCAATGTGGCTCGTTTAACTTTTGACAGCTGTGAACTCCCATCCTCAGTTTATGTGGCAGGACATCGGTTACAAGTTCAAAAGGTGATCCCTACACCGCAGCAGTGTAGAAATTGCTGGCGATTTGGCCATCCAGCTAAATATTGCAGATCCATAGCCGAATGCCCAGTCTGTGGTGCCGATGACCATTCTAATACGTCTTGCAATTGACCTCCCTCTTGCCTTAATTGTCATGAGGCTCACCGTTCGTACTCTCGCCGTTGCCAAGTCTACTTAAATGAGCGGGAAATCCGTTACCTCAAAGAGGCAGAAGGTCTCCCTTATGCCATGGCAGTTTCTCATCTCTGCCTCCGAGGGAGACTACCTCATGTTTCTTATTCCCGTGTTTCAAAACGTCCCCCCACTTCTGGGGTCCCATCTTCTGCAGCCTCCTCTGTGGTTACCTCTCCCATAGTCACTCCTGTATCTAATTCTTTTGCTGTCCTAGGCTCAGATGTCCCTACTTCAATGCCTCAGTCTGTTCACGCTTCTTCGTGTTCTCCCTCAAAAGCCTCAGTATCGACGAGACCTCGTACGACACCTCCTCCCAATCGTCCCTCTACTTCTCAGAAGTCAAAAAAAGGTCCTTTAACCCCTCCTTCCCTACTTCCACCTCCTCATTTTACCTTCCCTGTCTCTGTACCGAGTTCTTCCCCTCTCACTGGCTCTGTTACAAGTGTAGAGGTTCACCCTCCTCCTTGTACTATACCTACCTCCCCTGTTCCCTCCCAGGTTTCTTCCTCTTCTGCCACCTCCCAGGTTTCTGCCACTTCTGCCCCCTTCCATGCTTCTTCTCCAGTTCCCTCCACTCTTTCGCCCCCCCCTACCTTGGTACAGTCCATTACCGTTCCAATCTTTACTCATCCTCCCCCTACCATCTCCAATATTGTCTCCCATACGACGTCTCTGAATTCCGAAACACTTGAAGCAATCTCTGAATATATTGCAGAGACCAAACCTTCAATGGACACTGATCCACCCTCTGTTCCTTCTCTCTCCTCTCCTCCATCTGCGGAACTCCTTTCTTCACAGCGCACCGTTCCTTCGCTGCTTGAACGTTTTCCGCTGCCTCTGCATGTGGACTTTTCTAACCCCTCTTGTCCGTAGGAACCCTTACCTGTGGATTTCAAGTATATTTATCATTGCCAATCATGGCCTATTTACAGTGGAATATATGTGGCCTCAGGGGTAATTGGGGTGAGCTTCAGATGTTACTCTCCCAGTTTTCCCCTGTTGGTGTTTGCTTACAGGAACCAAAATTACATTCTGCTGTTATCTCTCCCATCTCAGGCTATAATTTATTGTATTCGTCAGATCCTTTTCCTGATGGGACCTTTAATGAAAGTGCCCTTCTTCTACGCATTGATATTCCGTACCATCAGCTATTTGTTCGTACTGCGCTGCATTAAACAGCAGCCCGTATCCACTTGCATAGGTGGTATACGCTCTGTTCTTTATATCTCTCTCCTTCTCGGGCATTATCTATTCCGGATATTGCCTTTCTTGTTTCGTCATTACCGCCACCGATTCTGTTACTTGGCGATTTTAATGCCCATCATTTCCTCTGGGGGGGGGGGGTCTCACTGTGATTCCCGTGGCATTCAGTTAGAGGCTTTTCTTGCCACCCACCCCCTCCATGTTTTAAATACAGGTACTCACACCCATTTTGATCCTCGGACTCACACTCTTGCATCGATCTATCAGTCTGCTCTTCCTCCGCCGCATTAGACTTCACTTGGTCTGTTCTCCCGGACTTACATGACAGTGATCATTTCCCAGTCATTCTTACTTCCCCTTCACATTCACCACCTCTTCGCATCCCACGCTGGCAATTTGATCAGGCAAATTGGAACCTTTACTCACACCTAACTGTTTTTAGAGAGGTTCCTTCTTCGTCCTCCATTGATGAGCTTTTACACCTCTTCTCGTTCTCCGTTTTAATCACCGCTTCTAATTGTATACCCCAAACTTCGGGCAGGCATTCTCAGAAATGCGTGCCTTGGTGGTCTCCTGCTTGTGCTCGTGCAGTACGTTTGAAACGCGCTGCATGGGGCAGGTACCGGTACAATACAACCACTGAGAGACTTCTTGATTTTAAGCAGAAGCGTGCGATCGCTCGCCGTGTCATCCGTGACACTAAACGCACTTGCTGGCGAGATTACGACTCCACCATCACCTCTGCTTCCTCTATGAGTGCAGTCTGGAAAAAAGTACGAAAACTGAGTGGTAAATATTCTCCTGACCCGGCTCCTGTTCTGCGGGTTGCCGGTGTTGATATAGCAAACCCACTAGATGTTGCCAATGAAATTGGCAATCATCTGGTCCGTATTTCTCAGGGACTCCATCTATGCCCCTCGTTTCTTTCCTCAAAGTCTGCCAGAGAGTTAGCACCCTTGGACAGTTAGCACCCTTGGACTTTTCTTCTCTCAGAGAAGAACAGTATAATGTGCCTTTTACACTTCAAGAACTGGAGGCAACACTCTCAGCTTGCCAATCATCGGCAGCTGGGCCCGACGACATTCACATTCGTATGCTACAACATTTACATCAGTCAGCCCTTGCAGTCCTATTACGCCTTTGCAATCTTATTTGGTCTCAAGGAGTTCTTCCACAGCTGTGGAAATCTGCCATTGTTCTCCCTTTCTGCAAACCAGGCACTACGGGACATGAAGCCTCCCACTATCGTCCCATTGCTCTTACCAGTGCAGTTTGCAAAGTGATGGAACGCCTGGTAAATAGACGTTTAGTGTGGTATTTAGAGACACACAACAGTCTCTCCACTCGTCAATATGGCTTTCGTAAGGGACGTTCTACCATAGACCCCTTACTACGCTTGGATACGTGTGTTCGTAATGCCTTTGCGAATAACCACTCAGTTACTGCCATATTTTTTGACCTTGAGAAGGCATATGACACAACTGGGAGGTATAATATTTTGGCCCAATCCCACTCCTTAGGCCTCCGAGGCAATCTACCATCCTTCCTTAAGAACTTTTTAACTGATAGGCATTTCCGTGTTCGGGTTAATAATGTGCTCTCCCCGGACTTTATCCAAGCTGAAGGTGTCCCCCAGGGATGTGTTCTGAGCACAACACTTTTTCTCCTTGCTATTAATGATTTGGCCTCTAGTCTTCCATCAAATATTTGGTCATCACTCTATGTTGATGACTTCGCTATTGCCTGTGCAGGCGCTGACTGTCACCTCATTACAGTTTCTCTCCAACATGCAGTCGACCGTGTTTCCAACTGGGCCACCACACATGGGTTTAAATTTTCCAGCACTAAAACCCACCAAATTACTTTCACTAGACGCTCTATCATCTCCGATCATCCTTTGTACCTCTATGGCTCCCGTATCCCTGAACGTGATACAGTCAAGTTTCTGGGCCTCCTCTTTGACCGTAGGTTATCCTGGAAACCTCACATTACCTCTCTGAAGGCAACTTCGTCACAGCCGGCTGAACCTTCTTAAAATCCTTGCTCATCTTTCATGGGGAGCTGATCGTCGAACCCTCCTTCCTGGAGTTTACCTGGAGAGAGTTCCGGGGGTCAACGCCCCCGCGGCCCGGTCTGTGACCAGGCCTCCTGGTGGATCAGAGCCTGATCAACCAGGCTGTCACTGCTGGCTGCACGCAAACCAACGTACGAGCCACAGCCCGGCTGGTCAGGAACCGACTTTAGGTGCTTGTCCAGTGCCAGCTTGAAGACTGCCAGGGGTCTGTTGGTAATCCCCCTTATGTATGCTGGGAGGCAGTTGAACAGTCTCGGGCCCCTGACACTTATTGTATGGTCTCTTAACGTGCTAGTGACACCCCTGCTTTTCATTGGGGGGATGTTGCATCGTCTGCCACGCCTACATTCCACCCTCATTTTATCGAAACTTGATTATGGTGACCAGATCTATTCAGCGGCATCTCCTCTCTCTAGCCTTAACCCCATTCATCACCAAGGATTACGTTTATGCCTCGGTGCTTTTCGCTCTTCCCCTGTTGAGAGCCTCTATGCAGAAGCGAACGTTCCATCCTTATCCGATCGCCGTGATGCCCATTGCCTTCGCTACTATGTACGCTCTCATGATCTCGGCAATCCTTCCATTTATAGAATGGTCACTGATATTAGTAGACATTCTTTATTTGTTCGCCGCCCCTGTTTACTCCATCCCTTCTCTCTTCGCCTTCATTCGCTCTTGTCTTCTCTTCAATTACCACCTTTCTATGTTCATGTAGCATCTCACTTTTCCCTACACCCCTGGGAAGTTCCAGCTGTTCGAGTCTGTTCTTTCTCTCTCCCTTGCTCGAAAGCCCAACTGTCTACGGTCGCTTCCCACTCTTTTTCTTGACCACTTCCACTCACATTCTCATGCCATTGCTGTGTACACAGATGGCTCTAAGTCTTCCTACGGCATAGGATTCGTAGCAGTGTTTCCGGACAGCGTCGTACGAGGGCATTTACTATCTTCGGCTAGTATTTTTACTGCTGAATTGTATGCCATCCTTGCAGCACTTATCCGTACTGCATCTATGTCTGTGTCATCATTTGTGGTTGTCTCAGACTCCCTTAATGCTTTACAGGCTATACAGAAATTTGATACACCTCACCCCTTAGTCCTCCGTATCCAACTTTGGCTACGCCGCATCTTTACCAAGCATAAAGATATTGTTTTTTGTTGTGTCCCTGTTCATGTTGACGTACAGGGCAATGAACAGGCAGACACTGCTGTGCGGTCAGCAGTACATGGCCTACCAGTTTCATATAGAGGTATTCCATTTATGGACTATTTTGCTGCAATATCTTTCCACCTTCACACCCGTTGGCAACAACGTTGGTCTACTATGCTCGGTAACAAACTTCAATCCATTAAACCGAGTATAGGTTACTGGCCGTCTTCTTATCACCAGTGTCGAGGTTGGGAGACTACTCTCTCCCGTCTTCGCATTGGCCATACTCGTCTTACTCATGGATATCTCATGGAGAGGCGCCCTGCTCCTCTCTGTGAGAATTACCAGGCTCCATTATCAGTCAGCCACATTCTGTTGGACTGCCCGGTGGCCTGGTGGCTAAAGCTCCCGCTTCACACACGGAGGGCCCGGGTTCGATTCCCGGCGGGTGGAAACATTTCGACACGTTTCCTTACACCTGTTGTCCTGTTCACCTAGCAGCAAATAGGTACCTGGGTGTTAGTCGACTGGTGTGGGTCGCATCCTGGGGGACAAGATTGAGGACCCCAATGGAAATAAGTTAGACAGTCCTCGATGACGCACTGACTTTCTTGGGTTATCCTGGGTGGCTAACCCTCCGGGGTTAAAAATCCGAACGAAATCTTATCTCTTATCTTAACGAGCACGCAGAATTTACCTCCGTCGTCGTCTTCGCTCCGCTGCTCTCTCTTTACCTTCCCTTCTTGCTGATGGACCCACCTTTCATCCGGACTCTCTCATTGACTTTTTGACAACAACTGACTTACTTTACAAATTCTGATACCTTCAGCCCTTTCTACCTCAATCTCTTGCTACCCTCTACCCCTGTACTATCCCCTGCCCTGCTGTTTCCTGTAACCTACTGATCATCCCTCCTCCCTTCTACTGCCCAATACCCTCGCTTTCTTCCCTACCCTGCAGTGCTGTATAGCCCTTGTGGCTTAGCGCTTCTTTTGATAATAATAATAATAATAATACGGTGAAAAGCTCTGTTCCACAAGGCACAGTACTCGCTCCCATCTTGTTTCTCATCCTCATATCTGACATAGACAAGGATGTCAGCCACAGCACCGTGTCTTCCTTTGCAGATGACACCCGAATCTGCATGACAGTGTCGTCCATTGCAGACACTGCAAGGCTCCAGGCAGACATTGCAGACACTGCAAGGCTCCAGGCAGACATTGCAGACACTGCAAGGCTCCAGGCAGACATTGCAGACACTGCAAGGCTCCAGGCAGACATGGCAGACACTGCAAGGCTTCAGGCAGACATCAACCAAATCTTTAAATGGGCTGCAGAAAACAATATGAAGTTCAACGATGAGAAATTTCAATTACTCCGATATGGTAAACACGAGGAAATTAAAACTTCATCAGAGTACAAAACAAATTCCGGCCACAAAATAGAACGAAAAACCAACGTCAAAGACCTGGGAGTGATCATGTCGGAGGATCTCACCTTCAAGGACCATAACATTGTATCAATCGCATCTGCTAGAAAAATAACAGGATGGCTAATGAGAACCTTCAAAACTAGGGATGCCAAGCCCATGATGACACTCTTCAGGTCGCTTGGTCTATCTAGGCTGGAATATTGCTGCACACTAACAGGACCTTTCAAGGCAGGTGAAATTGCTGACCTAGAAAATGTACAGAGAACCTTCACGGCGCGCATAACGGAGATAAAACACCTCAATTACTGGGAGTGCTTGAGGTTCCTGAACCTGTATTCCCTGGAACGCAGGCGGGAGAGATACATGATTATATACACCTGGAAAATCCTAGAGGGAATAGTACCGAACTTGCACACGAAAATTTATTTATTTATTTATTTCCAATTTGTGCACACATACAGAGGTACAAAAAAAAAAAATACAGATAAGAGCAGTATGCCAAAGCCACTTATACTATGCATAGCATTACGGGCTGGCTTAAAATTAACTTAAGATTAACTAAGCAATGATTATTATTATTATTATAATCAAGAAGAAGCGCTAAGCCACAAGGACTATACAGCGCTGCTACTAAGCAATGATGAAATCAGTGATAAAACATTAATGTAAACAGATAACTATAAAGCACAAGTGAGTATTACAAAGACAGGTCATATGGTTGCATTCAGTTAGGTAGTGATTCTGTTAGGTAGTGTATTTAAAAAATAATAAAGTTAGATTGGGTTTTAGGTTTAACATTTATGTGATATAATTGTGAGAAACATTTAAGATATAAAATTTATAATGTTCAGTTATTCAGTATTTATTTGGTTTTGGGTGAGTAAGTAATCTTTGAGAAGAGACTTGAATTTATAAACAGGTTGTGTTTCTTTTATATTTACAGGTAATGAATTCCAGATTTTAGGGCCTTTTATGTGCATTGAGTTTTTGCATAGTGTGAGATGGACACGAGGAACATCAAAGAGTGATCTGTGCCTTGTGTTATGGTCATGTGTTCTGTTGAGGTTGGCAAGGAGATGTTTGAGGGGAGGGTTAATATCAGAGTTAAGTGTTCTATGTATGTAATAGGTGCAGTAATAAGTATGGATGTTTTGTATGGTGAGTAGGTTTAGTGTATTGAATATTGGTGGAGTGTGCTGCCTGTAGTGAGAATTTGTTATCATTCTAACTGCAGCCTTTTGTTGGGTAATTAGTGGTCTGAGATGGTTAATTGTTGTTGAGCCCCATGCACAAATTCCATAGGTGAGATAGGGGTAAATAAGAGAGTGATATAGGGCCAGGAGGGCTGACTGTGGAACATAGTACCGTATCTTCGATAGTATGCCTACAGTCTTGGAAATTTTCTTAGAAATTTGATGTATATGTGTATGAAATTTGAGTCTATTATCAAGGTGGATTCCTAAGAATTTTCCCTCTGTTAGTTTTGTGATAGGTGATCCATTTATCATTATGTTAAGAGGGACATCTGTAGCTCTGTTACCAAACTGAATGAAGTAGGTTTTGTCAATGTTTAGTGTAAGTTTGTTAGTCCTCATCCAGGTAGATATTTTCTGTAATTCGGTATTTACAGTATTGGCTAGCGTGACTGGGCTCGGGTGAGAGAAGACGTATGTAGTGTCATCTGCAAATAGTGTGGGTTTGAGTAATTGCGAAGCATTTGGAAGGTCATTTATGTATAGGAGAAAGAGAAGAGGGCCAAGGACACTTCCCTGTGGGACACCAACTGTAATTGGTTGTGCAGAAGAGTTTGCCCCATTTGCGTACACATATTGGCTTCTGTTGCTGAGGTAAGACTTGAGGTAGTTGAGGGAGTGCCCTCTTATACCATAGTGTGACAATTTTACGTGGAGCAAGTCATGGTCAACTGTATCAAAAGCTTTACGTAAGTCAATGAAGATCCCCAGTGGGACTTCTTTTTTCTCTATTGCAGTGTATATATGTTCTAGCATGTGTATAATAGCATCATTAGTATTTTTATTAGGCCTGAATCCAAATTGGCAGGGGTTGAGTATGTTTTGGGAGATAAGGTAGGAGTAGATTCGTTTATGAATTAATTTTTCAAAGATTTTTGAGAGAGGGTGTAAGTTGGATATTGGCCTATAGTTATTCAACTCTGTTTGGTCTCCTCCTTTGTGGATCGGGGTGACCCTTGCTATTTTGAGTACTGTAGGGAAGGTGGAGGATTCAATGGATTTGTTAAAGAGTGTTGCAATGATTGGTGATAGCACTTGTGACACTTTTTTGTATATAAGGGGTGGTAAGGTATTTAAATCTCCTGCCTTGTTTTTTAGTGCGTTGATAATAAGGGAGACTTCGTATGGGTTAGTCGGAGCTAGGAACAGTGTGTTCGGGTAGTTGCCGGTGAGGTAGTCATTTTGTGGGGTATCTGAGCTTGGGATTTTATTGGCAAGGTTTTGTCCTATAGTGGAGAAGAAATCATTGAGTCTGTTTGCTGTTTCTGTTGGTGGGAGTTGGGGTTCATCTGTTTTTGCTAATTTTATTTCGCTATTTCGTGATATCTTTTTTGTTCCCAGAATTTCTGATAGGGTTTTCCAGGTCTTTTTTATATCACCTCGTAAGTTGGATAATCTGTTCTCATAATACAATTTTTTTGCCCTTCTTATCAGGCTGGTTAGGATTGACGAGTAACGTTTTGTTTGGTCTCTGGTTATGTGACCCATTCTGTACTGTTTTTCATATTGGTGTTTTGTATTTATGGATTTGAGAATGCTGGGTGTTAGCCAGGGACTGTTCAGTCTCTTTGCTGTCATCTGTTTAGTTTTTTTAGGGCAGTGCTTGTTATAGAGGTATTGGGTTTTTTTTAGAAAATTATTAATACATTCGTCAATATCTGTATAGGTTTCTAGCTCAGTGTGCCAATCAATGTTTGCTATTGCTGTTGTGAAGTTATTAATGGCTGCCTCATTGTGAAGTCTGAAGGTGACTTTAGTAGTGTCTTGGGGTAGTTTACCAAGAGTTGTTATGAGGAAAGTAGGGTAGTGGTCTGTGGTATTATCTGTAATTATGCCTGATTTTAAAGGGGATATGGTGTTGGTCCAGATGTGGTCAAGTAGGGAAACACTAGTCTCTGTAACTCTTGTAGGTTTTGTTACTGTTGGTAGTAACATACAGTTACTCATTGTGTTTGTGAATTCAGTAACGTGTGGGTCCTGGTCTTGCAGGAGATTTATATTGAAGTCACCTGAGAGTAGTAAGTGATCTTTGTTCATGCGTGCATCAGTTATCATACTTCCTAGATTTTGACTAAATTGGCTAATGTTTGACTGTGGAACTCTGTAGATGTTTATCAATGTGAGAGGTTTTTGTAGGTACTTTGATTTGAATTTAGCTATTATATATTCCCCATGTTCATCCCTTGTGCAAGTATTAGTGATACATTCTAGTTGGTCTGAGTAGTATATGGCTGTGCCACCCCCTTGTTGATCTGGCCTGCAGTTGTGTATGGCTGTGTAACCAGGAATGGCATAGACATCTGTACTATCAGGCTTTAGCCAGGTTTCAGTTAGTGTAATGATGGACATATTGGCATGTAAGGAATTTAGTAGTGCTATGAGGTCATCGTAATGCTTGCTTAAAGATCTGATATTGTAGTTAAATATAGTTATGTTGTTGTTGGCACTGAGAAGTGCCTTTGATTGTTCTGCAGTGTAGTAATTACAGTTACTGTTTGATTCATTTAAGTCATTAAATAAGAGGTTGGTATCAGGATCAATGCTTGTAATCATAAGATTTGTAGTGAATCTATAGTTTGAATTAAGTATAAAACAAAGTAAATAGTCTTAAGCTAAAAAATAGCACCTGGATTATTTAACAAATGTAAAATAATGAGCTAAGGGACTAATACAAATAAAGTGATGATCACGATAAAGTGGTAATCAAAAAATGAGCTTTGGAATATAATGGCAAAATTGTGAACTTATTCTACTTTAGCACCTAAGAATAGCACCTTGATTATTTTAACAATTGTGAATATATAAACTAGGATAGTTATATAAAGCTAAAATAAAGGAGAAAACATATAAGGGACTAAAATTAAGTAATGGTAAGCAAAGTTAAATGGGCAGATGGTAGGAATTATAATATAAACTTATAATATAAAAATACAATTTGAAATGGTACTTGCAATTGCACTAGAGTCTGGTATAGGTTGTTGACAAGATCAAGATTATACCTAGATTTAAATTGACAAAATAAAATTCACAATTAAAGTACCAAAAGAATAATAGTAAAAAAATAACAATGGTAATGTCTTGATTATAATATGATAGTAAGAGGGTAGACAGGTACACAGGTACAAGGGATAATATAAAGGTTGGGGTTGAAAATAAAAACTTGAAAATTTGGCTACAAAATGTTATGAGAAGTATAAAATAATGTTTAATGTAAAAAATTAAAATTGACTGGTAGTAAATATGGTGTTTAATAAAATTTTAGTAAGTAATAATGATTACAAAAAAGTGAAAAAGTAATGTTTATTTCATTCAAAATTGCACTGGTAGTTATACTTGAGGTTATATGGCAGTACAAGGTAATTAAGAGTAATCTAGGATAGTAAATGTGGTATTAAAACAGGTAAAGGTAATTAGACAAGTAATGGTTATTAAATGTCAAAATTGTTAAGAGTAAATTGAAATTTTAGTAAAAATGATATTTATTAATTTTAGTAAGTAATATCAATTGATAGTATTTAAAAAAAAAAATATGAGGTAGTAATATGAACAGAGAAAGTATCAATTCAGCTAATGTTTAAGCGAACAATAGTAAATAACAAAATCACATAAGGTGACCTATGCTTACTAGTAAAATCACAAAATGAGGTAGTTGATTATTTAATTACTAAGAGATTGTACAATGAAATTTGAACAATAATGGAGCAAAACGTACACTACACTACGTAGGCTTTTTAGTTGGACATTGTTTAGTTATTCTCTGTAAGATTGGTATCCCTGAGAAATCGTGATAGATCATTCTCATTCGTGATTGTGTACAGTTGACCTACATTTGTTTTCCTAACTAGAATTTTCCCATCCCGTGTGAAGCATTGGTGTATTGTGTCATTATTCTCTCGCTTAAGTTTTCTGACTCTATACAGGAGGTTTTGACGTTTTTTGGTAAGACACTCGTTTATATATACCTCTTTCTTTACTTTAATAGATGCAATAATTAAGTCTTTTTTCCTGTCATGTGAGTGGAATCTAAGCATAACACTTTTTCTACCATGGGATCCTAGTAACCTGGCTTCTTTTATTTCTGACTCGGGTACAATAACACTTGTTTGGTCCTTTATGATCTGAAGAGTAATTTCTTTACTGTTTGTTTGGTTCATATCACTGGGAAAAAGTGGACTGTTAACTATTACTGCGTCCGATAGTTTATCTTGTTCAGTTTTATCTTCTTGGAGAGCAAAGTAGTCACTGAACTGGTTATCTAAGTTGCTCTTCCATTCTTTTACTGCTTCTTCAACCTTTGTATTAAGAGATATTATTTGTTGGGTATGGCTACGACAGCAAAAAACTTGGCAGACGATGCAACATCCTGCAGGTGTTGCATAGGGGTGTCACTAGCACGTTAAGAGACCATACAATAAGTGTCAGGGACCCGAGACTGTTCAACTGCCTCCCAGCATACATAAGGGGGATTACCAACAGACCCCTGGCAGTTTTCAAGCTGGCACTGGACAAGCACCTAAAGTCGGTACCTGACCAGCCGGGCTGTGGCTCGTACGTTGGTTTGCGTGCAGCCAGCAGTAACAACCTGGTTGATCAGGCTCTGATCCACCAGGAGGCCTGGTCACAGACCGGGCCGCGGGGGCGTTGACCCCCGGAACTCTCTCCAGGTAAACTCCAGGTATATAATGAGAACCTTCGTAACTAGAGATGCCAAGCCAATGATGATTCTCATTAAAATGCTCCTCTTCAAGGGGGGCTCCTTGGTTGCTATCCGAGACTGCTGATTGACTGGCATGAAGGGTAGGGTATGGCATGAAGGGTAGGATATGGCATGAAGGGTAGGGTATGGCATGACGGGTAGGGTATGGCATGAAGGGTAGGGTATGGCATGAAGGGTAGGGTTTGACATGAAGGGTAGGGAATGGCATGAAGGGTAGGGTATGGCATGAAGGGTAGGGTATGGCATGAAGGGTAGGGTATAGCATGAAGGGTAGGATATGGCATGACGGGTAGGGTATGGCATGACGGGTAGGGTATGGCATGACGGGTAGGGTATGGCATGAAGGGTAGGGTATGGCATGACGGGTAGGGTATGGGATGACGGGTAGGGTATGGCATGAAGGGTAGGGTATGGCATGAAGGGTAGGGTATGGCATGAAGGGTAGGGTATGGCATGAAGGGTAGGGTATGGCATGAAGGGTAGGGTATGGCATGAAGGGTAGGGTATGGCATGAAGGGTAGGGTATAGCATGACGGGTAGGGTATGGCATGACGGGTAGGGTATGGCATGACGGGTAGGGTATGGCATGACGGGTAGGGTATGGCATGAAGGGTAGGGTATGGCATGACGGGTAGCGTATGGCATGACGGGTAGGGTATGGCACGGGTTCCATGCCGTGCAGTGCTGGGATCTTCTTGGGGTGCAGAGGGATATTTATGACTCTTTCATCTTCCTAGGAACTGTTCCTCCACGTCCCCTCCCCCCTTTTTTTATTTTTTTTTATTTTATTTTCTTTCTTTTTTTCTAAAAAAAAAAAGAAGTGACATAACCATAGAGTTCCCAATCCATGAACCTGGTCCCTCCAGACACCTTCCTGATACCACACCATGTGCCGATCCTGCCTCGTTATTTGACCACTCTTTGGACTTTTCTAATGCCCCTTGTACCTCCTGCTGGTGCCGTTTCGTCACCTGCTCCAGGTACCAGGTCCCGCCTGACTACTTAGATACATCTGACCTCTGTACCTCTTTGACCAAGCTTCCGACTTTTCCCTCTACGGCGATTTTCGGATCTCCCGCCCGTCCCACGTCGGACCGACTCCGGTCCCACTCAAACCATACCACGGTTAAGTTAAGTTTAATATGTTTATTATGCACCCCATACCCATCCTGTGGGCGGTAGTCAAAAGATTACAGAGGTACATAATGGGTCCAGGGACTGGGCCTCAAAGTTTTGATAGCTGAGCAAGTTACAGAGGCAATGAATTCACAATTTACAAAGGTAATGAACTCACAATTTACAAAGGTAATGAACTCCAGGTAGGTCTAGTCACAATCATTACAAGTTACAAAGGTATTTACAGATTACAGAGGTACACAATGGGTCCAGGGACCGGGCTCCAAAGTTTTGATGGCTGAACTAGGTACAAGGTAATGAACTCACAAGTTACAAAGGTAATGAACTCACAAGTTACAAAGGTAATGAATACTGTAAGAATGGTTACTTACGTTTATACATGGCTGCAATCATGAACAAATTTTAGAGTAATGAGCAATTCACACTTCCACACCCGGTCACAACTGTAGTGAGTTATTGGTGCAAATGTTGATTGCTGAGTCTCTCTCTCTCTCACACACACACACACACACACACACACACACACATACAAATTCATACACACACACACATAAACACACACACACACACACACACACAAACTCATACACACACGCACACACACTCATACTCACACACACTCATACACACACTCACACTCATACACACACACACTCATACTCACACACACACACACACACACACACACACACACACACACACACACACACACACATGCACACATGTGGTAATGCTTTATTTACAGCTAGCAAAGTCAGGGTATTTCTCCAGAATGGTCTGTAATATACCACTGTGGATAAAATACTTAGCCATTTCTTGAACACTTCTGAGTGAGTTGTTTCTAAATTCATTAATTTTATCGCACTCCAGTACATAATGACGCAGGGTGTGACAATAATCCATCTGGCAAAGTTTACATTTCGTTTGGTCTACATCTGGTGGTGGTGATTTAACCTGCCAAAGATACTTGTAACCCAGCCGGAGCCGGGCGGTAGTGACATCCAAGAGTCTGCTTATTTTGTTGGATGCACCATAGACATGTGGCTCCTCCTGCATGATAGAATGATGATAGATGGACTCACTGGTGTCAATCTCCCTGAGCCTTAAGTCCATAAAATTCAGCTGAAGTTCTTTTCGTATTATTGTTCTCAAACTACTACCTGACAAGCCAAGATTGTAATCTACTCCCTCTTTGAAAGCATACAGCTTAGCCAATTTATCAGTTCTATCATGCATCTGAAGACCAATGTGAGATGGAATCCACAGCATGTGCACTCTGACTCCACTGTCCACAATCCTACCATACCTGTGTCTGGCTTCTGACACAAGCATGCCACAATTTATGCTTAATGAGTTGAGAGCATTTATGGATGACAGAGAATCAGTTACAATTAAACTGTCAATCTTTGATACATAGATGCATTTCAGTGCAAGGAGTATGGCAAACAGTTCTGTCTGAAGGGTAGAGGCCCAATTATTGATGCGTGCTCCAATTTCTTTAAGAGAGCCATCACTCTGTACGACAACAGCAGCACTACCAGCTGCACCAGTGGATTGGTGAACAGAACCATCAACGTAAATAATTTGCGAGAGTGTGTGCTGTGTGACTAAGTTATCAATACAGCTTAAGGCCTCATGTTTGGCTTCAAGGCGAAGTTTTGGTTGTGATTTAAGAAGTAGTTTGGGGGGAAATGGAGGAATGGTAGTTTGGAATGGGGTAATATTCCATGGAGCGGAGAAGTGCCGCTGTTGCCTTACTTGACATAGATCATGTATCTGATTCATGCGGAGGTCGGTTCCAGTCTTTTCGATCCATCTGGAGGAGTGTTCACCAGTGCTGAGGAAAGTTTGGAGGGCTTCTGTGCAGGGGTTTGAATGAGCTTGCCTGAGCATATTAACCCCAATTAGGATATTTCTTTCAGTAACACGATCTCTGATGCTTGGAATATCAAGTTCTTTTTGCATATTTAAAATTTTGGCAGTACGAGGGCATCCTAGGATGATCCTCATTGCTTCGTTCTGCAGTTTTTCCAGCCCTCCAAGCTTCCAGTCAGACACAAGAGCAAGTAGTGGCGCAGCATAATCAACCAATGATCTAATATAAGCAAGATACATCATTTTCACAATTTTAACATTAGCACCATACCTGGGGTGAAGCCCTGCCACAACTCTAAGTGCTCTTAGTCGTTCTTTGTATTGGCGACAAAGTCTTGTTACAACAGGTCCAAGTAGTGGAACCTCAAAGCCTAGATACCTGTATCTGCTTACATATTCTAGAAGAGACCCATCATGCAATTGGATCTGACGAACTGTGCCTCTCTGTCGAGGAGGACGCCTATTGAGTATCTTTGTTTTATCAGTAGAGATTATCAACCCCAGGTCCTGACACGAGGCTAGTACATGATTAAGAATGTTTTGGGTGTTGGAGAATCCGGTGGTGTGAATCATTATATCATCAGCAAAACTAATCACATAATTATGGGGCTGACTAGGCATAGCATTAAGTAATGCATTAATTAGAATATTGAACAGTGTGGGACTGAGCACACCTCCCTGTGGGGTTCCTAATTCAAAGTCTTTAGTTACACTTCTATGTCCCTGGAACAACACAGACGATTTTCTGTTGGACAGGTAGCCTTTAATCCAGCGGAGAAGCCATCCTCCAACATCCATTCTGGCAAGTTCACTAATTATTACATGTCGGTTGGCTACATCGAAAGCGGATTTAAGGTCAAGGAAGGTAGTGTAGGAACTGTCAGTGTGCAGGGTGAGAAAGGTGGCTATGCAATGATGCACGCTCCTTCCATGCATGAAACCATGTAACCGGGGAGACAAAAATTGTTTGATTCTGTACATGAGACGATTAAGAATCATTCTCTCAAATGTTTTACACAAGCAGCTAGTAAGAGATATTGGGCGAAATGCATTTTGTTGATTGGGCTTAGGAATTGGAATGATGAGGCTGTTGGTCCAAGATTGAGGGAGCTCCCCAGTTACATAGCTCATGTTATATAATTCAAGTAATGGATTACCTGGTACTCGACACAGCAATCTGAGTATGTTGTAAGTAATACCATCCTCACCAGGCGACGTGGAGTTGCCCTTAGTTAGCGCTGCATCAAGTTCATAATTAGTGAAAGGAATGTTGCAATCATCTGCCTTACTGAGCATAAAGCAAACAAGTCTCTCCCTTGCATCATATTTATCATTTAATTTTGCCTGTGTGGTACTGGGAAGATTGTCATAGCTAGATGTAGCAGCCCAAGCACTGACTAACTCATTCGCCCTATGCAAGGGATGAGGGTGCGCGATCTGCCCAGTTCGTTTACCCTTAATTCTATTTATGTCCCTCCATGCCCGGCTAAGTGGGGTGTGAGCATTAAGACCGTTGACAAATTTTTCCCAGTCGGTTTGCCGCAGCTCTGTCATACGCTCTCTGGCAGCAACAAGGGCAGTTTGGAAGAGCCTCAGCATTCCAGGGGTACGATGTTTTCTATAGGCTAGGCCTAGTCTGCGAGCAGTACGTTTCAGTGTACGAAGTTTAGAATCATTGTAATAAGTATGGTTTTTGAAGGAGGTATGATTATTACGGAAGTTTGTTGGGTTTAGAGTACCAAGAGGTTGCAGTGGCGGCTCTAAGTAGTTCTGAATACTGCTCACAAGATCATTGTTAAAGGTCTCTACAGAGGAACACTCATAGGAATTATACCAGTCAGTCACATGTGCAACAAAGTCATCATGCTGATCTGTGGGAACATTAAAACGTTTCCGTTTGAATATCCCACCAGGAAGGATAGTATTACCAATATCTAGAGAGGTTAGCCTAGGGAAATGATCAGACGCTATATCTGTTACAATTGGAAGCTCACATGGCAGAAGAAATTTACCCCAGGCACAGATAAAGGACGCCTCCTTTTGTGGGTTAAAAGGGTCACCTAAAATTTTTGGACTTTATCTGACTGTTTAAGGTGACCGTTGTTGCCATTACGATTACCAAACTGTGATTTCCCAATGTTTTTGTGCCCCATTGTAACCCCAAAAAAAAAAGTAGGCTCAGAATGAGCAGGGGGAAAAATCAATAATTAAATTTATCAGAGAAAAACAAGTTAAATATGTTGAGAGGGGTTCCTATAAAAACCCTAACACCGTATTTGTACCCCCTCTGTTTTCTTGTTAAAAAAGTTGATAAGTGTTTTTTTAATATATGAACACAAAGTTAGTAGATTTGAGGTTATATGAAACAAATGATGGAATTTAGGGGTTGGGATTTTCGGGGCTCTGCACTCTTGTAAAACACAACATCAATGGGTTCGGTGGTTACTTTTGTGAAGTTGGGGAAGCCTTTTTCAAAGTGATGCAATTTTCCCAACTTTAAAAAGTTTATACAGTTTTGATCCATTATAGTAGTCCTGGGATCATCTTGAGTTTCTCAGCATAATGAAAAATTGTTCATATAAATAGCAGACCTTATCAATGTCAACAGTGCACCCCTTGTCCGGGTTTAAAGGATCCAGTTGGGCCTCTTAAGTCTTCGTAAACCCAGACTAGCTTTTATGGGGAATGTATGATGTGCCCACCACCCTCAACCCCTCCCCCCAACATTACAAACACTAAAACTGTCATCACCAGGCCACCAACATTGTGTTCATTACATTTGTCAACATCGGCGGGGTTAAAACCCGATCCTTTTCCTGGTCTCTTTCTTTTTCTTCTCATTCTCCCCGAAAAGAACCCGATACCCCCCCGGTTTTTTTAAAAACACAATGGACTTTTTTTCTGCTCCACCGACTTCTGCCTATTTTCCGATCATATTAGGGAAAGGCGCTCCTCCCATGATGGTCGTATGTATCCTTTCATTCTCTCAAGAATGGTGCACTCATCGTCACGGCAGAATGCTAGTCAAGCGCCTGGTTGATCGGACCCTGATCCACCATGAGGCCTGGTCACAGACCGGGCCGCGGGGGCGTTGACCCCCAGAACTCTCTCCAGGTAAACTCCAGATAAGCTCGCGATCTTTCACTCTTTACAACCATAAATGCTATTCTTGTAACTATAGAAAAACATCATTCTCTCAATTCTTGTAGTGTAACTGTCATTCTACCTCATACCATTGTCCAACAGAATTTACAGACACATATCTGGAGTTTACCTGGAGAGAGTTCCGGGGGTCAACGCCCCCGCGGCCCGGTCTGTGACCAGGCCTCCTGGTGGATCAGCGCCTGATCAACCAGGCTGTTGCTGCTGGCTGCACGCAAACCAACGTACGAGCCACAGCCCGGCTGATCAGGAACTGACTTTAGGTGCTTGTCCAGTGCCAGCTTGAAGACTGCCAGGGGTCTGTTGGTAATCCCCTTATGTGTGCTGGGAGGCAGTTGAACAGTCTCGGGCCCCTGACACTTATTGTATGGTCTCTTAACGTGCTAGTGACACCCCTGCTTTTCATTGGGGGGATGGTGCATCGTCTGCCAAGTCTTTTGCTTTCGTAGTGAGTGATTTTCGTGTGCAAGTTCGGTACTAGTCCCTCTAGGATTTTCCAGGTGTATATAATCATGCGCCACTACTTGCTCTTGTGTCTGACTGGAAGCTTGGAGGGCTGGAAAAACTGCAGAACGAAGCAATGAGGATCATCCTAGGATGCCCTCGTACTGCCAAAATTTTAAATATGCAAAAAGAACTTGATATTCCAAGCATCAGAGATCGTGTTACTGAAAGAAATATCCTAATTGGGGTTAATATGCTCAGGCAAGCTCATTCAAACCCCTGCACAGAAGCCCTCCAAACTTTCCTCAGCACTGGTGAACACTCCTCCAGATGGATCGAAAAGACTGGAACCGACCTCCGCATGAATCAGATACATGATCTATGTCAAGTAAGGCAACAGCGGCACTTCTCCGCTCCATGGAATATTACCCCATTCCAAACTACCATTCCTCCATTTCCCCCCAAACTACTTCTTAAATCACAACCAAAACTTCGCCTTGAAGCCAAACATGAGGCCTTAAGCTGTATTGATAACTTAGTCACACAGCACACACTCTCGCAAATTATTTACGTTGATGGTTCTGTTCACCAATCCACTGGTGCAGCTGGTAGTGCTGCTGTTGTCGTACAGAGTGATGGCTCTCTTAAAGAAATTGGAGCACGCATCAATAATTGGGCCTCTACCCTTCAGACAGAACTGTTTGCCATACTCCTTGCACTGAAATGCATCTATGTATCAAAGATTGACAGTTTAATTGTAACTGATTCTCTGTCATCCATAAATGCTCTCAACTCATTAAGCATAAATTGTGGCATGCTTGTGTCAGAAGCCAGACACAGGTATGGTAGGATTGTGGACAGTGGAGTCAGAGTGCACATGCTGTGGATTCCATCTCACATTGGTCTTCAGATGCATGATAGAACTGATAAATTGGCTAAGCTGTATGCTTTCAAAGAGGGAGTAGATTACAATCTTGGCTTGTCAGGTAGTAGTTTGAGAACAATAATACGAAAAGAACTTCAGCTGAATTTTATGGACTTAAGGCTCAGGGAGATTGACACCAGTGAGTCCATCTATCATCATTCTATCATGCAGGAGGAGCCACATGTCTATGGTGCATCCAACAAAATAAGCAGACTCTTGGATGTCACTACCGCCCGGCTCCGGCTGGGTTACAAGTATCTTTGGCAGGTTAAATCACCACCACCAGATGTAGACCAAACGAAATGTAAACTTTGCCAGATGGATTATTGTCACACCCTGCGTCATTATGTACTGGAGTGCGATAAAATTAATGAATTTAGAAACAACTCACTCAGAAGTGTTCAAGAAATGGCTAAGTATTTTATCCACAGTGGTATATTACAGACCATTCTGGAGAAATACCCTGACTTTGCTAGCTGTAAATAAAGCATTACCACATGTGTGCATGTGTGTGTGTGTGTGTGTGTGTGTGTGTGTGTGTGTGTGTGTGTGAGTATGAGTGTGTGTGTGTATGAGTGTGAGTGTGTGTATGAGTGTGTGTGAGTATGAGTGTGTGTGCGTGTGTGTATGAGTTTGTGTGTGTGTGTGTGTGTGTGTGTGTTTATGTGTGTGTGTGTATGAATTTGTATGTGTGTGTGTGTGTGTGTGTGTGTGTGTGTGTGTGAGAGAGAGAGAGAGACTCAGCAATCAACATTTGCACCAATAACTCACTACAGTTGTGACCGGGTGTGGAAGTGTGAATTGCTCATTACTCTAAAATTTGTTCATGATTGCAGCCATGTATAAACGTAAGTAACCATTCTTACAGTATTCATTACCTTTGTAACTTGTGAGTTCATTACCTTTGTAACTTGTGAGTTCATTACCTTGTACCTAGTTCAGCCATCAAAACTTTGGAGCCCGGTCCCTGGACCCATTGTGTACCTCTGTAATCTGTAAATACCTTTGTAACTTGTAATGATTGTGACTAGACCTACCTGGAGTTCATTACCTTTGTAAATTGTGAGTTCATTACCTTTGTAAATTGTGAATTCATTGCCTCTGTAACTTGCTCAGCTATCAAAACTTTGAGGCCCAGTCCCTGGACCCATTATGTACCTCTGTAATCTTTTGACTACCGCCCACAGGATGGGTATGGGGTGCATAATAAACATATTAAACTAAACTATATAATCATGTATCTCTCCCTCCTGCTGTTAAGTATGATAATTTATGTAGCTGTATTTGTGTATGCCTGAATAAACATAGTTTACAAGTTTTAAACGTGATCCCTGTACCACAACAGTGTAGAAATTGCTGGCGTTTTGGTCATCCAGCAAAATACTGCAGGTCCATGGCCGAATGCCAGTCTTTGGTACCGACGGCCATACCAATACATCTTTAGTCTACCTCCCTCTTGCCTTAATTATCATGAGACTCACTTATCTTACTCTCGCCGTTGCCAAGTTGACTTAAATGAGAGAGAAATCCGTTGTCTCAAAGAAGCAGAAGACTTTACTTATGTTATGGCAGTCTCTCATTTACGTGTCCAGGGGAGACTTACCCGTATCTCTTATTCTTTACTAACTGCTGACTATTAAATTCATTGCATCTTTGCACTGGACAGATACATTGACATTAATTTACCTTTTTTTTTTTTAACTTTCTGTTGTTTGTTGTGCTGTCTAATAGCTAATAATTCTCTCCTGGGTATGGAGTATAGAGTAAGTACTCAGGTATACACAAATACTACAGTTATATAGAATATCATACATAGCAACATATGTGTAGACAACCTGGGATAACCCAAGAAAGTCAGACAGAGTGACATATTTCCATTGTGGTCCTCTGTACCTATTTCTTAATGACAGGACATGGCACTGACCACACTACCTACTGAACCCATAGTAATTTCTGCTCCAATTTCTCTCTCTCTCTCTCTCTCTCTCTCTCTCTCTCTCTCTCTCTCTCTCTCTCTCTCTCTCTCTCTCTCTCTCTCTCTCTCTCTCTCTCTCTCTCTCTCTCTCTCTCTCTCTCTCTCTCTCTCTCTCTCTCTCTCTCTCTCTCTCTCCCTCTCTCTCTCTCTCTCTCTCTCTCTCCTCTCTCTCTCCTCTCTCTCTCTCTCTCTCTCTCTCTCTCTCTCTCTCTCTCTCTCTCCTCTCTCTCTCTCTCTCTCTCTCTCTCTCTCTCTCTCTCTCTCTCTCTCTATCTATATATATATATATATATATATATATATATATATATATATATATATATATATATATATATATATATATATATATATATATATATATATATATATATATATATATATATATATATATATATATATATATATATATATATATATATATAAGTAAGGTTATGAGGATAACAAAAATATTAGGTGATGAAAGATTGGATATCAGATTGGAGGGAGAGAGTATGGAGGAGGTGAATGTATTCAGATATTTGGGAGTGGACGTGTCAGCGGATGGGTCTATGAAGGATGAGGTGAATCATAGAATTGATGAGGGGAAAAGGGTGAGTGGTGCACTTAGGAGTCTGTGGAGACAAAGAACTTTGTCCTTGGAGGCAAAAAGGGGAATGTATGAGAGTATAGTTTTACCAACACTCTTATATGGGTGTGAAGCATGGGTTTACCTGGAGTTTACCTGGAGAGTGTTTCGGGGGTCAACGCCCCCGCGGCCCGGTCTGTGACCAGGCCTCCTGGTGGATCAGCGCCTGATCAACCAGGCTGTTGCTGCTGGCTGCACGCAAACCAACGTACGAGCCACAGCCCGGCTGATCAGGAACTGCCTTTAGGTGCTTGTCCAGTGCCAGCTTGAAGACTGCCAGGGGTCTGTTGGTAATCCCCCTTATGTGTGCTGGGAGGCAGTTGAACAGTCTCGGTCCCCTGACACTTATTGTATGGTCTCTTAACGTGCTAGTGACACCCCTGCTTTTCATTGGGGGGATGGTGCATCGTCTGCCAAGTCTTTTGCTTTCGTAGTGAGTGATTTTCGTGTGCAAGTACGGTACTAGTCCCTCTAGGATTTTCCAGGTGTATATAATCATGTATCTCTCCCTCCTGCGTTCCAGGGAATACAGGTTTAGAAACCTCAAGCGCTCCCAGTAATTGAGGTGTTTTATCTCCGTTATGCGCGCCGTGAAAGTTCTCTGTACATTTTCTAGGTCGGCAATTTCACCTGCCTTGAAAGGTGCTGTTAGAGTGCAGCAATATTCCAGCCTAGATAGAACAAGTGACCTGAAGAGTGTCATCATGGGCTTGGCCTCCCTAGTTTTGAAGGTTCTCATTATCCATCCTGTCATTTTTCTAGCAGATGCGATTGATACAATGTTATGGTCCTTGAAGGTGAGATCCTCCGACATAATCACTCCCAGGTCTTTGACGTTGGTGTTTCGCTCTATTTTGTGGCCAGAATTTGTTTTGTACTCTGATGAAGATTTAATTTCCTCATGTTTACCATATCTGAGTAATTGAAATTTCTCATCGTTGAACTTCATATTGTTTTCTGCAGCCCACTGAAAGATTTGGTTGATGTCCGCCTGGAGCCTTGCAGTGTCTGCAATGGAAGACACTGTCATGCAGATTCGGGTGTCATCTGCAAAGGAAGACACGGTGCTGTGGCTGACATCCTTGTCTATGTCGGATATGAGGATGAGGAACAAGATGGGAGCTAGTACTGTGCCTTGTGGAACAGAGCTTTTCACCGTAGCTGCCTCGGACTTTACTCTGTTGACGACTACTCTCTGTGTTCTGTTAGTGAGGAAATTATAGATCCATCGACCAACTTTTCCTGTTATTCCTTTAGCGCGCATTTTGTGCGCTATTACGCCATGGTCACACTTGTCGAAGGCTTTTGCAAAGTCTGTATATATTACATCTGCGTTCTTTTTGTCTTCTAGTGCATTTAGGACCTTGTCGTAGTGATCCAGTAGTTGAGACAGACAGGAGCGACCTGTTCTAAACCCATGTTGCCCTGGGTTGTGTAACTGATGGGTTTCTAGATGGGTGGTGATCTTGCTTCTTAGGACCCTTTCAAAGATTTTTATGATATGGGATGTTAGTGCTATTGGTCTGTAGTTCTTTGCTGTTGCTTTACTGCCCCCTTTGTGGAGTGGGGCTATGTCTGTTGTTTTTAGTAACTGAGGGACGACCCCCGTGTCCATGCTCCCTCTCCATAGGATGGAAAAGGCTCGTGATAGGGGCTTCTTGCAGTTCTTGATGAACACAGAGTTCCATGAGTCTGGCCCTGGGGCAGAGTGCATGGGCATGTCATTTATCGCCTGTTCGAAGTCATTTGGCGTCAGGATAACATCGGATAGGCTTGTGTTAATCAAATTTTGTGGCTCTCTCATAAAAAATTCATTTTGATCTTCGACTCTCAGTCTGGTTAGCGGCTTGCTAAAAACTGAGTCATATTGGGACTTGAGTAGCTCACTCATTTCCTTGCTGTCATCTGTGTAGGACCCATCTTGTTTAAGTAGGGGCCCAATACTGGACGTTGTTCTCGATTTTGATTTGGCATAGGAGAAGAAATACTTTGGGTTTCTTTCGATTTCATTTATGGCTTTTAGTTCTTCCCGCGATTCCTGACTCCTAAAGGATTCTTTTAGCTTAAGTTCGATGCTTGCTATTTCTCTGACCAGTGTCTCCCTGCGCATTTCTGATATATTGACCTCTTTTAGCCGCTCTGTTATTCTTTTCCGTCGCCTGTAAAGGGAGCGCCTGTCTCTTTCTATTTTACATCTACTCCTCCTTTTTCTTAGAGGAATAAGCCTTGTGCATACATCGAGTGCCACCGAGTTAATCTGTTCTAGGCATAAGTTTGGGTCTGTGTTGCTTAGTATATCTTCCCAGCTTATATCGGTTAGGACTTGGTTTACTTGGTCCCACTTTATGTTTTTGTTATTGAAGTTGAATTTGGTGAATGCTCCCTCGTGACTAGTCTCATTTTGTCGGTCTGAGGCTCCACGCATACATGTCTGAACCTCAATTATGTTGTGATCTGAGTATATTGTTTTTGATATGGTGACATTTCTTATCAGATCATCATTGTTAGTGAAGATGAGGTCTAGTGTATTCTCCAGTCTAGTAGGCTCTATTATTTGCTGGTTTAAATTGAATTTTGTGCAGAGATTTAAAAGCTCGTGTGAGTGTGAGTTTTCATCAGAGCTGCCTCCTGGTGTTATTACTGCAACAATATTATTTGCTATATTCCTCCATTTTAGGTGCCTTAAGTTGAAATCCCCCAGGAGCAAGATGTTGGGTGCAGGAGCTGGAAGATTTTCCAGACAGTGGTCAATTTTTAACAGCTGTTCCTGGAATTGCTGGGATGTTGCATCCGGAGGCTTGTAGACTACCACAATGACTAGGTTTTGGTTCTCGACCTTTACTGCTAAAACTTCCACTACGTCATTTGAGGCATTAAGCAGTTCTGTGCAAACAAGTGACTCTGCAATGTACAGGCCAGAATGTTGCAGCGAGGAGAAGGCTGGAGGCAGTGGAGATGTCATGTCTGAGGGCAATGTGTGGTGTGAATATAATGCAGAGAATTCGTAGTTTGGAAGTTAGGAGGAGGTGCGGGATTACCAAAACTGTTGTCCAGAGGGCTGAGGAAGGGTTGTTGAGGTGGTTCGGACATGTAGAGAGAATGGAGCGAAACAGAATGACTTCAAGAGTGTATCAGTCTGTAGTGGAAGGAAGGCGGGGTAGGGGTCGGCCTAGGAAAGGTTGGAGGGAGGGGGTAAAGGAGGTTTTGTGTGCGAGGGGCTTGGACTTCCAGCAGGCGTGCGTGAGCGTGTTTGATAGGAGTGAATGGAGACGAATGGTTTTTAATACTTGACGTGCTGTTGGAGTGTGAGCAAAGTAACATTTATGAAGGGGTTCAGGGAAACCGGCAGGCCGGACTTGAGTCTTGGAGATGGGAAGTACAGTGCCTGCACTCTGAAGGAGGGGTGTTAATGTTGCAGTTTAAAAACTGTAGTGTAAAGCACCCTTCTGGCAAGACAGTGATGGAGTGAATGATGGTGAAAGTTTTTCTTTTTCGGGCCACCCTGCCTTGGTGGGAATCGGCAAGTGTGATAATAAAAAGAAATAATATATATATATATATATATATATATATATATATATATATATATATATATATATATATATATATATATATATATATATATATATATATATGTGTGTGTGTGTGTATGTGTGTGTGTGTGTGTGTGTGTGTGTGTGTGTGTGTGTGTGTGTGTGTGATAGTCAAAGAATTATGACGTATCAGTGGTTCATTACATTGTAATTTGTTCATGACTAACCATGTATAGGATAGGAGTGAGGATGATTCATTACCTTTGTAACTTACCAAGATTGTGACCAGATCTACCTGGAGTTCATTACTTTTGTAACTAGTTCAGCTATCATAACTTTGGGGTCTAGTCCCTGGACCCATTATGTACCTCTGTAATCTTTTGACTACCACCCACAGGGTGGGTATGGTGTGACTACCACCCACAGGATGGGTATGGTGTGACTACCACCCACAGGATGGGTATGGGGTGACTGCCATCCACAGGATGGGTATGGGGTGACTACCACCCACAGGATGGGTATGGGGTGACTACCGCCCACAGGAAGGGTATGGGGTGACTACCACCCACAGGATGGGTATGGGGTGACTACCGCCCACAGGATGGGTATGGGGTGACTACCGTCCACAGGATGGGTTTGGGGTGACTACCGCCCACAGGATGGGTATGGGGTGACTACCACCCACAGGATGGGTATGGGGTGACTACCACCCACAGGATGGGTATAGGGTGACTACCGCCCACAGGATGGGTATAGGGTGACTACCGCCCACAGGTGGGTATGGGGTGACTACCACCCACAGGATGGGTATGGGGTGACTACCACCCACAGGATGAGTTTAGGGTGACTACCACCTACAGGATGAGTATAGGGTGACTACCACCCACAGGATGGGTATGGGGTGACTACCACCCACAGGATGAGTTTAGGGTGACTACCACCCACAGGATGGGTATGGGGTGACTACCACCCACAGGATGGGTATGGGGTGACTACCACCCACAGGATGAGTATAGGGTGACTACCACCCACAGGATGGGTATGGGGTGACTACCACCCACAGGATGGGTATGGGGTACATAATAAACATATTAAACTGAACTGTATTTTCACGTATCTCTACCTTTTGTTTTTAGTGGTTTATTAATAACGAGGTGAATAATACGACAAATATAAGAAACCGAGATATAATTTGGCTCATTATTGAGTGTGAGAGAGGGAGAGAGGGAGTGAGGGAGAGAGAGGGAGAGAGAGAGGGAGGTGAGGCAGCAGTAGATGTAAACATGGCGGACGGTAGAGGACAGAAGAAGCACCATCATCATCATTATTCCAGCTCTGACAGCCGGGAGGACTCTAACAGCCAGGATGGCACTAAGCAACAGTTCCCCAACATCTTCAGGAACGACGGCTCCTTTATGGAGATGTTTAAGAAGCTACAGGAAGACCAGAAAAAGAAGGAAGACTGTAGCAAGTCGAGCGGTGTTGGTATAGGGGCTACTACCACAACTACCACCACAACTACCACAACTACCACCACTACCACTACCACTACCAGCAGTGATGAGGATAGAGGAACCACCGTCCAGCCACCTGGGAAGGACCTACATAAGAAGTCATCGTTAAGTTTTGTAAGACCAGGCTACCATAGCATTTATTATGCTTTTGTCTCCACATTTTGCTATTTTAGTCACTTTTTTTAATCAGTTTTGGCTTCACTGGCTGACCAAACTATTAACTAACTAATCTGTTCTTTCTCTCAGGTCTAATGTATTTTCATTTTCAGATGCTGGAGGATTGATGCTGTGTCCTGCATTATTTAATTGTTTACCTTTTCAGCAGAATTTTATTATTGTGGGAAAATTTATAAGTTTTTCATTGTTTCTTATTGTATGATGCATGATGAAAGTTAATATGGAGATAAGATTATGTACGAAATATGCCTCGTCGTTAGAAACGGTAAACCATCGATATAATGGACTTCAGAAATGCGAAGCAAATCCACTGCGTCAGATTTGGAAACGGCCAAAGTTTCTTGGTTACGTAATTGTCAGTTTTTGTTGCTATGACAACAGAAAATCTCTTCAATATTTACCATGATTGCCAGTATCGGAAACACACACAAACACACACCCCTATTTTTCGTTATAATGAAGTTTTACTATAGATTATATATTTTTCATTGTTTAACAGAAATAGCCCCTCAAGGAAGGTTCCTTGATGTTGGTGAGGGGCTCTTGATTTAGGGAATTGGATCTGTGCTCCAGTTCCCCAAATTAAGGCTGAATGCCTTCAACATCCCCCCCCCCAGGCGCTGTATAATCCTCCGGGTTTAGCGCTTCCCCCTTGATTTTAATAATAATAATAACAGAAATAGTTGAGAGACTAAGTAGTTGTTTCCTCTTGACAAGGGCACTTACTATTTATATTTTATTTTAAGTGAGTGGTTTTGCTTCTGGAAATTTCAGTCTTAAGTAACAAAGGTACGTTTTGCCTTTGTAGTATTGGTTAACGTTTAAATTAATTGCAATTGTGTGCATCCATCATCTTATACAGTGGACCCCCGGTTAACGATATTTTTTCATTCCAGAAGTATGTTCAGGTGCCAGTACTGACCGAATTTGTTCCCATAAGGAATATTGTGAAGTAGATTAGTCCATTTCAGACCCCCAAACATACACGTACAAACGCACTTACATAAATACACTTACATAATTGGTCGAATTGGGAGGTGATCGTTAAGCGGGGGTCCACTGTATTTCCGTCTCTACGGAAAGTTTGAAGCAGATCTCAAAGCTGTCTATCAGTTTTCATCTAAACTGAATTTGTTCATTTAATGCTCATAGGTACCATTAGTCAGTTTAAAGGGTCACTGCTCCCTTAGCCCTGTCCTAGACCAAGCCTTTGGTTGCTGGCCTGATTGACCAGGCTGTTGGGGCTAGTTGCATGCACACGAAGTTGGTGTATGAACTTTGATAATAGAAAAGCATAGGAATCACTGTAAATGATACAATGAGCCTATATTGGTAAAATAAAACAGTCAGAAAAGTACTGTATATTTTGGCCAACCAATTTAATCCAGCTCCGTAAACATTGTCCCACGCATACATTGTTTCATTCTTCAGTTAATACAGAGAACCCCTGATATAATGGATTAATAGGGGTGTCCATTATACCAGAATACCATAAAATGTACTAAAGTACTTTACTGTATTCCTAATATAGTATCTAACACAATTTACAGATGCGTATACTGCAGTAAACATTGGAAATAAAAAGTACAATTTACCCAGTGGATTTTGCCCATATATTTAAGTCTGTTATATCAGGGTCCATTATATTGAAGGTTTACTGTGTGCTTTTCTTGACTATTGATAGTAATTACAATAACCTGTGAAAATTATTTTAGTGGCCGGTTATTTTTCACTGGGTTTGCTTTTGCAGTTTATGCATGGAAAAATGATGTGTTAAACTGTATTAAACTGTAATAACATTGCTTACTGGTAGCTAAAAATTCTAAATTAAATGAATTTCATATTAGTAAAAAAAAAAAAAAACCTGAACTCATTGCCAAGGGAGCAAGTCTTTTCAGCACTCTCCCTTCATTCATAAAGGGAATTATTAACAAACCCCTGATTTTCTTCAAGAGGGAGCTAATACGTTGTTTAAGTCAGTCCCTGATCAGCGAGGCTGGGGTGCATTGAACTGTGTGGCTAGCACCAACAGCCTGGTTGATCAGGCCACCAACTAGGCCTTATTTGGGACAATGTCATGGGGGGATAGGCTGGGTCAGAGACCCCCAGAATTGTATTCAGGTAACCATATCTTCATTTTAAAGTACAGTATAATCCAGTATGTTTTTTGACTGCATCAGGACCCCACATATGTATACACAACCTCTGAGAATTTATCTACTCTATATATTTATGTCCTTCGCTTATCTTAAATCTAAACCTACACAGGGAGTACTACATTAAGAAAATATAAAAATAATTTAGTTTGGAAATTAGGTTAGATTCACTATTACTGATACAAATAATTACTTATAGAGAAACTCTGCATTAGTCTTTTATTCAGAGATACTTTTAACTAGCTCTGCATATGAGCTAAAGATATTGGTCATATGAATTCATTAATATTTAACAAATAGTCTGAGCATTTATATTACAATGAACAGTAATTAAAATATAAATAAAGAGAAGTACAGTACTGCATGACATTAGCTGCTTGAGTAACAATTATCCTTGCCATTTATAAATTAAATTTCTGATCTCGTGGAGAAAAGGCCCTATGCAGTTAAGAAATAACTTATGACTGTAGTTCAGGTATAAATGTAGCCTTTAAAAATCCCAACATCAGCCTTTCCCAGTGCCCCGCTGCAAGACCAGAAAACCTCTCCAAGCCTGCCAACTTTTTTTTTTTTTTAACAAACAAACTGGCCATATCCCACCGAGGCAGGGTGACCTAAAAAGAAATACAAAAGTTTCTCTTTTTAAAATTAGTAATGTATACAGGAGAAGGGGTTACTAGCCACTTGCTTCTGGCATTTTAGTTGCCTCGTTTGATACATGGCTTATGGAGGAAGAATTCAGTTCCATTTCCCCATGGAGCCCTTCAAAGATTTATCATAGTTAATTAGTCAAACTCCAAAATTGTATACAGTATATACACACTGTAAATAAATGGGCTAAATAAGTTTCATTATATTCGATTTAGAAAGATGGTGTCAAGATTAAATTTTTCTCAAAACTCCAGCCCGTCGCGTTAGCCACTAGACCAGCTAGCCACAATAAGATTCATCCAACTAGGTATATTTCTACACCATAGGAAGGTTAGCACAGGCACCTCTGTGACCACAAATGCAAGTTTTTACAGACGAATCTCCAGCTAGCGTGGCCGTGAGACTCTATGACCGCGGGTTCAATCCCGGCCGGGGGTATGGTTTATTTGCAATCGTGTCATTACGATTTCTTAAGTCATTAAATTTTTCATTGATCTGTTTGTTGCCTGTTTTACCCTGTTAGCATTTTGTATTCTTAAATGATGTAGGGTACCTCCTACATATCTACTCAGTTGCATCCCAATTTCAATGCATTGCTTGTATTGGGTGTAAAAAATTTTTAGCTACTGACAAATTTTTTGGTTGTAGATTAAATGCTAGCTCAGAGCTACCATATATTTTATTTTGTCTTAACATTTTTGTTATAATGTAACTACGATACAGTATTGCTTTTGATATCACAAGATAATCTAATAATTTTAAACTTTGCTGAGTTCTTAGTTATGCTGATTTCTCAAGTCACAAATTTTTCTGGGTTTATAAATTCCATACATTGTACACATTTAAAAATACCCCAAGGTAATGCTTCCACTAAACATTGATTTGAATCTTTCGTCTATAATATTGAATCGAAGCCGTTAGTTTATTTTTCACAGTGGAAAGGGAATGGCTTTTAATTTCTGGTACATATAAGGGATTAGCTTTGATTATATGCATACATATGAATTAGTCTTATAATTAAATGTTAAGCACAAACTGCATAGAAAGATTTACATTTTGTCAACTATAATTTAGATTAGAGGAAAAAACTTTAATCCCATTGTAATAAAGTACAGTATATTTCAGTGTTAGTTTTTCCTGAATTTGCAAGTTCAACATTAATGGCTAAAACTGTCTGTCAAAATTTTATTAGTATTTATACGAAAAAATTTGCTTAAGTATACAGTAATAATTGCAGTGGGAAGAGGTTTCCTTTTTTTTTTATGTAGCTGAAAATATTTTTTGTATGTACTGTACATTCAAACTCTTCCTGGAGTTAGTTTCATATTCTTAAATGCTGAACACACACTTTCCCCGTCAAGGTTACTAAGCATGTATTCCCTATTTCTTGGCAAACTTTCATGTTTTGAGCACATCTGAACAAGTGCATTGTACTCCTCAAACTACAAAGTCAAGACTACTTATACCCCCCTCCTACATTTATGACCATTTTATCCCTGACAACCCATTTTCTTTTCTCTGCAAAATTAAGGTATTAAATTGGTTTCCAGGAATAGAACCCTGTTTATAACATTGTACCTATGAGATATAAGAGTTTGACTTAAGACAGTTCTCCCAGAACCAATTAGATTGGAAGTGCGGAAGTCATCTGTGTAATGGTATAAAAACACAACCATTAATTTCTGCTACAGGAGGGCTCCACTTGTACAGCAGGTTAGGTTCCAGGCTACTGTAGGGTCCCACTTGTACAGCAGGTTAGGTTCCATGCTACTGTAGGGCCCTGCTTGTACAGCAGGTTACATTCCAGGCTACTGTAGGGCCCTGCTTGTACAGCAGGTTAGGTTCCAGGCTACTGTAGGGCCCTGCTTGTACAGCAGGTTAGGTTCCAGGCTGCTGTAGGGCCCTGCTTGTACAGCAGGTTAGGTTCCAGGCTACTGTAGGGCCCTGCTTGTACAGCAGGTTACATTCCAGGCTACTGTAGGGCCCTGCTTGTATAGCAGGTTAGGTTCCAGGCTACTGTAGGGCCCTGCTTGTACAGCAGGTTAGGTTCCAGGCTACTGTAGGGCCCTGCTTGTACAGCAGGTTACATTCCAGGCTACTGTAGGGCCCTGCTTGTATAGCAGGTTAGGTTCCAGGCTACTGTAGGGCCCTGCTTGTACAGCAGGTTAGGTTCCAGGCTACTGTAGGGCCCTGCTTGTACAGTAGGTTACATTCCAGGCTACTGTAGGGCCCTGCTTGTACAGCAGGTTAGGTTCCAGGCTACTGTAGGGCCCTGCTTGTACAGCAGGTTACATTCCAGGCTACTGTAGGGCCCTGCTTGTATAGCAGGTTAGGTTCCAGGCTACTGTAGGGCCCTGCTTGTACAGCAGGTTAGGTTCCAGGCTACTGTAGGGCCCTGCTTGTACAGTAGGTTACATTCCAGGCTACTGTAGGGCCCTGCTTGTACAGCAGGTTGCATTCCAGGCTACTGTAGGGCCCTGCTTGTATAGCAGGTTAGGTTCCAGGCTACCGTAGGGCCCTGCTTGTACAGCAGGTTAGGTTCCAGGCTACTGTAGGGCCTTGCTTGTACAGTAGGTTACATTCCAGGCTACTGTAGGGCCCTGCTTGTACAGCAGGTTACATTCCAGGCTACTGTAGGGCCCTGCTTGTATAGCAGGTTAGGTTCCAGGCTACTGTAGGGCCCTGCTTGTACAGCAGGTTAGGTTCCAGGCTACTGTAGGGCCCTGCTTGTACAGCAGGTTACATTCCAGGCTACTGTAGGGCCCTGCTTGTATAGCAGGTTAGGTTCCAGGCTACTGTAGGGCCCTGCTTGTATAGCAGGTTAGGTTCCAGGCTACTGTAGGGCCCTGCTTGTATAGCAGGTTAGGTTCCAGGCTACTGTAGGGCCCTGCTTGTACAGCAGGTTACATTCCATGCTACTGTAGGGCCCTGCTTGTATAGCAGGTTAGGTTCTAGGCTACTGTAGTGCCCTGCTTGTACAGTAGGTTACATTCCAGGCTACTGTAGGGCCCTGCTTGTACAGCAGGTTACATTCCAGGCTACTGTAGGGCCCTGCTTGTATAGCAGGTTAGGTTCCAGGCTACTGTAGTGCCCTGCTTGTACAGTAGGTTACATTCCAGGCTACTGTAGGGCCCTGCTTGTACAGCAGGTTACATTCCAGGCTACTGTAGGGCCCTGCTTGTATAGCAGGTTAGGTTCCAGGCTACTGTAGTGCCCTGCTTGTACAGTAGGTTACATTCCAGGCTACTGTAGGGCCCTGCTTGTACAGCAGGTTACATTCCAGGCTACTGCTGTAAAGCGAAAATCACTGTCAAGCGAAACATAGCCTTATTCACTTTCAAATGCATATAAAATCCTGATAACATGTTTATACTATCATATATTAAGTGAGCAATAGAGCTAGGCCTAAAAAATTAATATACAGTACACACATTACTGTAAAATATTTTCATCTTTAGTGATGAATATATTTATTGTAGGAAGTTTGAGTGAATGAAGACAGGGTATAATTGAAATCAGCTGTATTAGCAAAATGCTGTAATGCAAAGCACTGTAAATCATGGGTCTCCTGTACTTGTTTCATGGATTATTATTATTATTATAATCAAGGGGAAGCGCTAAACAAACCCGGAGGATTATACAGCGCCTGGAGGGGAGAATGTGGAAGGCATTCAGGCTTAATTCGGGGAACTGGAGCACAGATCCAATTCCCTAAATCAAGAGCCCCTCACCAACATCAAGGAACCTTCCTTGAGGGGTTGTTCCATGGAGCTGTGTAATGCTCAGCAGGAAAAACAATAGCAGATACATGTGGCTTTGATAGTCTTATATTGTGTTAATCTTAACCTTCATGCATTACCATTTTGTTTGTCTGCTTTGTCTTGTTTTCCCTAGTTACCATGCTACTTTGTTCCTGAGGCTTTATATGTATTATTCTTGTAAAGCTAATATTTCTCAAGTGTCTATTTAGTGACCGTTTTCATTGTGTTAGCTAAACAAAACAATGAAAATTGTGTAATTTTTAATATGAATGATGGATAAATATTTGTGTGCTTGAGGTTAAGGTTTTTATTACAAGAGAGAATGTGTTCTTTTATGATATTGTTGTAAGATGATGTTCTCAGTGGTTATAGTCATAGTATACATTTATGGGTGTCTCTTGCACTTTTCCTTTACCACAACTAGATTACTTTTATTCTTAAAAATTTTACATTTGTTTATTAAGAAGTTTAATTTTAAATTTCAATACTGTACAGTGCAATACTAACACTTGCTGATATTTTAGCTTGAAATGTTAGGTTATGATTCAGGAAATTTATTATATTTAATATATTGTTTTAAGTAATTAGCATATAATACCTCTTCTTTAGAGAATATAGAGCTCTTCCTTGGATGTACGATTCCTCCAATTAATAAGAAATTTTTTATTTAGCTTGGCTTTAAGTACCATTTGTTTATTTCATTCATCTGTTTTACAACTTAAAGTCCTCAAATATTTTACCTCGGGTATTGGTCTTAATAAAATGTACATGTTGTAGTGGTTAGGTAGTGGTAGTGAATATTCTGTAAAATAATACACAAATGGAATTCTCAGATTCCTCAGTCACTAGAAATTATTTTTTTTTGTCTGAGTTTAATGAACTAACATCTATAGCCAGTAATGCATATATTTTATGAAAAATGATAGCTAAGAATTCAGGCCACACGCATCAGGAGGGTTGGTGAGCCCCGGAGATGGAGAAGCAGACTTGTTTATGTTATGCTGATGATTGTTTGTAGTGGGACATAAGGCCAGAGTCCAGTCATAGTGCCATGGCCAAATTTGCTTCTCCCACAGGATGCTGGTACAGCCAGAGAGACAGTCAGCAGAACTTGCCGAGGATAAAGACAAGGTCCCCCTGGACTGGTGAGTCTTATGGGGAAAAGTGGGCCCAGTCTAATGGAGGTGAGCTTGTCTCTCCGCAGGTGGGCAAACGGCGGGGCGGGAGAATCCTTGCCACTGGAATGGTCAAGAAGCAGCGGAAAGAACCGGAGACTGTGAAGGTTAGTTTAAAGATCTGAATGTCTTTGTTGCCATATTTTGTCAGCCTCATTGCAAGTAACCAAATGGGCACTCGACCACTGCTCTAAAGTATATAATTTGAATACAAGAAATAAACCACTAGGTTTGACTAAAATATAGGAAAAATTGACAAATATGCAAAAACACTTAACTGACACTTATGTATGAGTACCCTTACTGTATCCAACCACCACCTGTAGCCAGCATGATACTGTATGTAGATTTGAAATGGACAAAAAAGAACAACTTTATTTCTGTAAAGTGGAGTACAGTATACAATTTACATTTGAGTAATTCACATGTTTAGCACAGTACAAAGAAATAAATTACAATCGAGTAAAAAACTGACAACTAAAATGTGACATAGTATATGTCAGTAAATAAAAACAATTTAGTGAAATTATCGTTTACTAGCCTTTTTGTACCAGGTTTTAGCTATTTATCCCTATATTTATACTGTCATAAACATCAATTGTCATATAGTGAAGACATCCTAAAAGATGGTTTCGTAATCAGGTGTCTATTGTATATTAAAAAATGTGTAACACGAGTCTTCAGGTTAGCTGATTTTTAGACCCAATTGTTGTTTTGTTTGTTGTGCTTTTACATTATACTGAGAAATTAAAAAACAGTGCAGGGGATACAAAATTCAGAAGGTGGAGGGGTGTCACTGTTGAGGTGGTTTGGGTATTTAGAAAGGGTGACTCAGAATAGGATGACAGAGGGTGTACAAATCTGGGATGGATGGAAGGGAAGGCTAGGGAAGGTCCAGGAAAGGGTTGGAGAAAGGGGACTGAAGGAGGGCTCAACTTCCAAAGTTTCAGTATTCAACTGTATGAATTGTTAGTCAGTGCATGTAATCATTATGATTAATCAGTAGTTATCTGTGTAATCGGTTTTGTATGCTGCATCTGTATTGACCACTGTAGTATTTTAAATTTTACTTAAAATTATTGATACTGTACTATAGATAATTGTACTGTTTACTGAAAATAGAAAATTATAAATGGCTTTGAATATAGAATACATAATTATTATGTACAGTATAATTATTAAATTGGTAAAGCTTTCATCGGGCAAGGCTGCATATACAGCCTTCCCTCACTTCCTCACTTAGCGAAATATGCACTCATTTACCGATGACTCGGACTTACGACGGGGTCTCTGACCAGTATGCATACCTAAATACAGTGGAACCTCTACTTGCGAGCGTGTCCACGTGAGAGTTTTTCTTAATACGAGCAGTCGATTTTTTGCTTCCGTACGCAAGCAAAATTTCCATAAACAAGCAGACCTCAAGGTAGGTTCCTTGACACTGGTGAGGGGCTCTTGCTCTCGGGAATTGTATCTCATTTGGTTGTTGGACTATCTTATTGAAACTTGGGCAGTGTATGATGGAAAGATGCTTCTTAATGTACACTAAAAATGAAAAATCTAAGCATAAATAATGGAGTTCACTTCTCAGCAATTAGCCACTCCTTAGCTGTATTTTCGTATGGTTTTTTGTGGTTGTATTCTCGTCTTTTGATCTCATTTGATAGAATGGAAGATACATTACAGAAATAGATATGATTTTGATTGCTTTCCCGACGAAAAGTACCTTGAAATTCAGCTCAACGTAGGAGAAATGGTTCATTGCTTGGCTATGTTTCAGAGTAAACTAATGTAACAGAAATAATATTTCTTACCTTAAATTGTGGGTGCTGGTGTTTGTGGATGATTGTGAAGAGAGTGGAGAGTTATGCTGTGGCTCTACTGGGCTGATGTGGATGGTAGAGGTTCTGGTACTGAAGATGGTTGTATTGGAGTGTCTAACTTTAAGTCATTTAGTCAATCAAGTGATTCAGTAAGTCAGTCAAGTGATTCAGTAAGTCAGTCAAGTGATTCAGTAAGTCAGTCAAGTGATTCAGTAAGTCAGTCAAGTGATTCAGTAAGTCAGTCAAGTGATTCAGTAAGTCAGTCAAGTGATTCAATAAGTCAGTCAAGTCATTCAGTAAGTCAGCCAAGTGATTCAGTAAGTCAAGTGATTCAGTAAGTCAGTCAAGTGATTCCGTAAGTCAAGTGATTCAGTAAGTCTCGAGTCATTCAGTAAGTCAGCCAAGTGATTCAGTAAGTCAGTCAAGTGATTCAGTAAGTCAGTCAAGTGATTCAGTAAGTCAGTCAAGTGATTCAGTAAGTCAGTCAAGTGATTCAGTAAGTCAGTCAAGTGATTCAGTAAGTCAGTCAAGTGATTCAGTAAGTCAGTCAAGTGATTTAGTAAGTCAGTCAAGTGATTTAGTAAGTCAGTCAAGTGATTTAGTAAGTCAGTCAAGTGATTCAGTAAGTCAGTCAAGTGATTCAGTAAGTCAGTCAAGTGATTCAGTAAGTCAGTCAAGTGATTTAGTAAGTCAGTCAAGTGATTCAGTAAGTCAGTCAAGTGATTCAGTAAGTCAGTCAAGTGATTTAGTAAGTCAGTCAAGTGATTTAGTAAGTCAGTCAAGTGATTTAGTAAGTCAGTCAAGTGATTTAGTAAGTCAGTCAAGTGATTTAGTAAGTCAGTCAAGTGATTTAGTAAGTCAGTCAAGTGATTCAGTAAGTCAGTCAAGTGATTCAGTAAGTCAGTCAAGTGATTCAGTAAGTCAGTCAAGTGATTTAGTAAGTCAGTCAAGTGATTTAGTAAGTCAGTCAAGTGATTTAGTAAGTCAAGTGATTCAGTAAGTCAGGTGATTCAGTAAGTCAGTCAAGTGATTCAGTAAGTCAGTCATCCAGTCAGTAAGTCAATCAGTCAAACTCGTGCTAAATGACAGTCTACTGTACATTTTATTCATTTTAGAGTACATATCAGGTTTCTGTGTTATTTATATTGTTTATTATGTCATATTATATATAGTGAGATAGATAAATAAGCCGTAGAGTTGATATTAGCGAAATTATTGAAGTACAAAATTCCACTGGAACGGATTAATTGCATTTCATTTAATTTAAATGAAGAAATTGACTCTTCAAACAAGCAAATCCAGTTGCAAGCAAGGTCTTGGAATGGATTAACCCTTTCAGGGTCGACAGGCCCTCTCCCAGACTTGTTCTCAGGGTCGGCCAAATTTAAAAAAAAAAAATTATTTTTTCTTTTGAAAACATAGAGAACCTTTTCCCGATCATAATGACACCAAAATTATGAAATTTGATAGAAAACTTACGGAATTATGCTCTTGCGAAGTTAGCGATCTTGACGATGTTTACACATCGGCGATTTTTCCCACTTTGAGCCCTATTTTCGGCCAATTCCAGTGTACTAGTCGACAAAAATCATAACTATTTTGCTAGAACTCCATTTTTTCTATCGAATGAGTACAAGAAACCACCCATTTACCGATTTTAACTATCCAGTACAGTGGTCAGAATTTAGCAATTTTGCCAATTTCACACAAATTTCAAAAGATGCCAATTTCCAAATAGGGTCCAGAATAAACAAGAAAGACATTCCTGGCACTAATATAACATTTCCTCTGTTCATTAGTCACGTCCCCACACCCCTCTTACATTCTTTTGCTTTCCACCTTGAATTTTTATTCTCACAAAAAAATAGAAGATTTACTCTTATGCAGACTACGGCATTAGTGTAAAAATGGTATAAATAATACCAGCGCACTTGTGAAAGAATATTAGAACCACTAGTTGACATGTATTGGACGCTTAGCATGATTTGTTTACTTTTGAACTTTGGTAAATATCAAACATATCTGCTAATTTGAGCTCAATTTTAAGGTACTTTTCATTGTAAAACCAGTCAAAATAATCTCAATTTCTGTAATATGTCTTCCATTCTGTAAAATGAGACCAGGAAAACTAGAACACAGAAATAAATACCATACAAAAATACAGTGCAAAGTCGCTGTTTTAATCCAACAACACGGTCAGTTTTTTTTTTTCTCATTATGCACTGTGTGCTGCACGATTTTTTTTATACTGCGCACATAGACCCATTTTTTCATATGTAGGCCTACCAGCTTTCTCTCACTAGATTTGAGGGAGCTAGAATTTAGGTGTACTAGTACGTCCTGAAAGGGTTAAACTCGTAAGTAGAGGTTCCACTGTAATGTATATTAGAGCTGATTTCCTCTGTTTTGTTTATTACAATACACAGTACACTTCTGTATAAACATTTAAAAAATATATAAAAATGTTGTAAATGGTGCAAAGGCAACATTAAAACAATATCAAAGATGGTTGACACAAACCCACTACCATTATAGTATGCTCCTTGCTTAGCGACAAATTCATTTGCTGACGTGGTCTTAGGAACAGAACTCCATCATTAAGTGAGGAGAGGCTGTAATTATATTCTTGTATATGTACTGCTTAAGAATTGATTGTGAACACTTATGTAAAAATATTGTTAATTTTTGTGATAATAATTAAAGGTTATATACATAGGTTTCTCCTCATTTTGTGTAATTTTGCTTGTATGCAGTGACCGTATTTCTATCAGGAATTCTTTATACCTTGCAAAAATTAATTCTTATGCAATTGGAGAGGGTGGTTACTATGCATTTTTACTCACATACGATGACTCGATATTTAACCAACAATCCATTATCGCTAAATTAATGTATGTTGAAGGCAGTGGTGAGTAAGGGATGCTGTTATGTCACGCACCTCACACTAAACATGTCCAGGACACATGAGCCTCTGTCCTCTCTTGCCCTGATGAACATTGAGGGGGGCATTGAATCAGTTAAGGGGGGTAGTGAGAGAAGAAAGGTAGTGAGTGGGGAAGAGAGCAAGTAACACAGCCACCAGTCCGAAACTGGCCACCCTCCTGCTGTCCCAGTCAACCCACTACCCCGTCCTTCCTTTTCCTCGGCCAGTCTGGGGCCTTCATGGCTCACAGGCTACCCACCCACCCACCACCATGCCTCACCAACAGCAATCCACTCCTTCCCCAACAAACCAACAAGATAAGATAAGATAAGATAAGATTTCGTTCGGATTTTTAACCCCGGAGGGTTAGCCACCCAGGATAACCCAAGAAAGTCAGTGCGTCATCGAGGACTGTCTAACTTATTTCCATTGGGGTCCTTAATCTTGTCCCCCAGGATGCGACCCACACCAGTCGACTAACACCCAGGTACCTATTTGCTGCTAGGTGAACAGGACAACAGGTGTAAGGAAACGTGTCGAATGTTTCCACCCGCCGGGAATCGAACCCGGGCCCTCCGTGTGTGAAGCGGGAGCTTTAGCCACCAGGCCACCGGGCCACAACTCACATTCTAACACAACATAAATAATAAATCTACAGTTCATGACCAATCATTTAAAGAAAATGAGGCCTTCATACATGTATGAATTAAACATTCACAGAGTATGAATGCATTTGGTTAAATAATTAAGAAAAAATATGGAACTGGCAGTCTGCGAACAGATGCCTATCTTTTACACACGATGGGTTTGCTCTGTGTGATTTTACTTCATGTGCCATCGCCCAGGAACACATCCATCGCATAAAGTGAGACACACCTGTAAAGTAATTGCAGTAATTCTATAGTTATAAGTTATTGTAAAGATATTTGGAAAGTGAAATAAAAGTGTTGGTTTTCTAAACTTTAATGTATGTATATCTATATATAGTAAAAAAAAAAAAAAAAAAAAAAAAAATATATATATATATATATATATATATATATATATATATATATATATATATATATATATATATATATATATATATATATATATATTATATATTATATATTATATATATATATATATATATATATATATATATATATATATATATATATATATATATATTATATATTATATATATATATATATATATATATATATATATATATATATATATATATATATATATATATATATATATATATATATATAAACAGTTGCAGAAGAAAAGTGAAGTCAGTCAGTCAAATCATTTAACTTGGCAATGTTGAGCATCAGAAATTTGAGTCGGAGAATTTCTCAGAGAAATGAATGTGCTGACAAAAGAGTATTTTAAATTTTATATTAACTGCATATTTATTTATTTTTTTGTTTATAATTCAGTACAGGGCAGCCATCACTGATCCGGCAATCATTAATCGAGCATTGATTTCATCTAGCATCTCTATTGATGGGTTAATTCATTTGATAGGTGAACTGCTAAATAGTCTAGAGCAACGCAGTTTTATAAGTGAACAAGAAGTAAAGAACGTCTATATGCCGGATTAGTGATGGTCGACCTGTATTAGTAATAAAAAACAAATCTTAAATCTCCCTCTTCAGTATTAGTAATAAAAAAATGTTACATATCAAATCTGTCTCTATTATCTAACCAGGAAATGTAAAAAATCCACTTAAGCTCAAAAGTACATAATATTAAATCTTATTTACATAAGGACCTCTTCAAGGGGGGCTCCTTGTTGTGGTGAAGAGGCTCTTGGTCTGAGGAATTAGACCTGTCGGTCTCCTTCCTCAGACCGAACCTAATTACCCCCCAATCCCCCCTTCCCTATCCCATCCTCCCCTTTTCCCTTTTCCCTTTCCTCCTCCCCCTCCCCCTCCCCCTCCCTCCCCTCCCTTTTACCCTTCCTCTTTTTGGCCTTTGGGATTTCTCCCACAGGCACGCTAGTTCCTAGGTAGGGGAAAGGATACCGGGGTCCATCCCATTCCGTTGAGGTTCTTGGCAGTGGCGTAGTTTGCCGTGGAATCTGGATCGCCTGGGGATGTCCCGATCCCTCTCTGGTATCCCGGAGTGTAGCTTTGGGTGTCTTTCGGGCGACTGGTGTATCTCTGGAAGCCACCTTTCGGATTCCGGGGGTGGTGGCCGAAGGAGGTATGCTTTGTGGCGGATATCCGGCCACCCTCTCTTTTGTCCACCGAGGTAGCTCGGCAGATGTGAAGTTGCTATCCCGGATTGCTGGTTTACTGGCATGAAGGGTAGGGTATGGCACGGGTTCCATGCTGTATCTGCGCTACTAGCGGTGCTGAGGTCCTCTTGGGAGCGGAGGGAGATTTCCCGCCCTTTCATTCCTCCTGGGAACTATTCCTCCCCGCTCCCCCCCTTTTTTTATTCTTTTATTTTCTTTTCTTAAAAACAAAAAGCAAAGGAGTAACCTAACCATGGAGAATCCAATCCATGAACCCACTACCCCCGGGCCCCTTCTTGATACCGCACCCCATTCTGACCCTGCCTTGTTTTTAGACCACTCTTCGGACACTCCTGATGCCCCTGTACCTCTTGCTGGTGCTGTTTCCTCACCAGCTTCAGGTACCGGGGCTTCGGCTGACTCCTTTGATTTGTCTAACCTCCGCTCTCCTTTGACTATGCTTCCGGCCTCTCCCTCTACGGTACAGCAATTTTTGAATCGCCAGCCCATTTCACGACGGACCAACTCCGGCCCTACTCCTAAACGCCAACGTCAATCTCCTGATGAGTTCCTTCGTTACCTTCCCATTCTACTCGGAAAAGACCGACACGTCATGCACTCCCTCTCCACGCTCAGTTTCGGACCACAATGGACTAAATTCTTTACTTTAAGACCGACTTCTTCTTCTGCCTATCTTTCTGACCATAGTATTGGCAAAGCGCTCCTGCGTCATGTTGGTAGAGATATTTCATTTCATGCTCTCAAGAGCAGTACGTGCATCGTCACTGTCCAGAATGCTACCCAAGCTCATGATCTTTCTCTCCTTTCGCATATCGATACTACTCCTATCACTATTGAAAAACACCTTTCTCTCAATTCTTGTAGTGGTACTATCATTCTGCCCCATACCATAGTCCAACAGAATTTCCAGTCATGTGGCAATGACAGTTACCACCTTTATATGTTCATGTAGCATCTCACTTTTCCCTACCCCCCCTGGGAAGTTCCAGCTGTTCGGGTCTGTTCTTTCTCACTCCCTTGCTTGAAAGCTCAACTGCCTATGGTGGCTTCCTGCTCTCTTTTTCTTGATCACTTCCACTCTCATTCTCATGCCATCACTGTGTAACAGATGGCTCTAAGTCTTCTGACGGCGTCGGATTCGCAGCAGTGTTTCTGGACAGCGTCGTGCAGGGGCATTTACTATCTTCGGCTAGCATTTTTACTGCTGAATTGTATGCCATTCTTGCAGCACTTATTCGTATCGCATCTATGCCTGTGTCATCATTTGTGGTAGTCTCAGACTCCCTTATTGCTCTACAGGCTATACGAAAATTTGATACATCTCACCCCCTAGTTCTCCGTATCCACCTTTGGCTATGCCGTATCTCTACCAAGCATAAAGATATTGTTTTTTGTTGGGTCCCTGGTCATGTCGACGTACAGGGCAATGAACAGGCAGACACTACTGCGCGGTCAGCAGTACATGACCTACCAATTTCCTATAGAGGTGTTCCATTTCTGGACTATTTTGCTGTAATAGCTACCCACCTTCACACCCGTTGGCAACAACGTTGGTCAACTCTGCTTGGTAACAAACTTCACTCTATTGAACCGAGCATAGGTTACTGGCCGTCTTCTTGTCATCAGTGCCGAGGTTGGGAGACCACTCTCTCCCGCCTTCGCATTGGCCACACTCGTCTTACTCATGGGTATCTCATGGAGAGGCACCCTGTTCCTCTCTGTGAGCAGTGTCAAGTTCCAGTATCGCTTAGCCACATTCTGTTAGACTGCCCTCTCTATCAACGAGCACGCAGAATTTACCTCCAACGTCGTCTTTGTTCTACTACTCTCTCTTTACCTTCCCTTCTTGCTGATGGACCCTCCTTTAATCCTGACTCTCTCATTGACTTCTTGACAACGACTGATTTACTCCACAAACTCTGATGATGATATCTTTCGCACTCCCCTCAGCCCTTTCTAGCTCAGTCTCTTGCTGCCCTTTACCCTTTCACCATCCACTGCCCCGCTGTTATCCGTAACCTATTACTCATCCATCTCCCTTTTGCCACCTGATACCCTCGCTTCCTTCCTGCCCTGTAGCGCTGTATAGCCCTTGTGGCTTAGTGCTTCTTTTTTATTATAATAATAATAATTTACATAAGGAATGGTTTAATATTAATATTTTGTGAAGAATTTAAGATACGATACATTAGTATTAGTCCTTAGCACACTTAAGATACCTGGCCAAATTTCATAATTTTGAAAAAAAAAAAAATAATTGAGTTTAAACCATACCAAATAAAAGTAGCTGGAAGTAAATGTGAGAAGTTTTTTAAACAGCTCTTGGGCTTTTTAAAGGGACCTTGTAATTCTAAATACCTTAGATAATTTAAGAACAAATTCACACACGTGTATGTGTGTGTGTATGTGCATGCACACATACTGTACATACATACGTGCTCTTCACCATGGATTCTGTGAAAAGGTGCAGGAGCATTGTCTAAACCACAAGCTATAATCTACAGTAAGTTAGTGGATAAAGGACAGTTACCCGAGTTCTGGAAGATGGCAAATGCAGTCCTGTATTTAAGAAAAGAGGTGCTGAACTACAGACCAGTATCTCTAACATACATACATACATGCATGCATACATACATACATACATACATACCTTGTAAGGTAATGGAGAAACTGTTGGGGGTGGGGGGTGGAGTGCTTTCAGAAACAATAATCAGCATGGGTCTAGGGATGGCAACTTGTGTCTTACTAACCTTTTGTTTTATGACAAAATAACATACTTGTAACAGGAGAGAGGGGTTGGGTGGATTGCCTTTTTTTTTTTTTTTTTTTTTTTAAGACTGCAAGAGGGCATTTGATTCTGTACATTACGAGAGGCTGGTCCAGTTATGTAATTATAATAATCATACTAAGTGCTAAACACACAAGGGTCAAACAGGAGGCTGGGTCAAAACTTTACTAAAGGCAGGAATAACAGGGAATGTGCTCTGGTGGCTCAAGAGTATTTTAGGGAAAGGAGGCAAAGAGTGACTCAGGAAAGAGATGTCAGAATGGGGAAAAGTAACTAGTAGGGTTCCGTAAGGATTGGTATTAGGGCCAGTACTGTTTTTGGTTTGTGATTGACATTCCAGATGAAGTCGTTTCAGATATATTCCTGTTTGCTGATGATGTAAAACTAAAAGGGACCTGGACAAAGTGCAAGAGTGGTTAGATAAGTGGTTGCTTGAATTCAATCCCAGTAACTGTAAGGTCATGACGATTGGGGAAAGGGCAAGAAGACTGGGAATGAGGTATAGACTAGGAACACAGAGGCTGCAGACTTCATTCAGAGAGAAAGATCTAGGGGTGTCCATAATACTTAGTATATTGCTTGGTATATGCAGCACCAGTATAGAACCTGCACCTGCAAAAGCATGTTAAACTTCAGAAGTCTGCAACAAAGCTTGTTTCAGAGCTAAGGGCAGAGGCTAACAGAATTGAACCTAATGACATGGGAGGATATAATGACATACAAATTATTCATGGGAATTGATAAGGTAAACAGAAAGGCTGTTTGAGATGAAGTTAAAGGCACACATGAGCCACAGGGATGTTAGGAAGTATTTCTTCAGTCTCATTGTGGTCTGGAAGTGGAATGATTTTGGTGAGGAAATGGTAGTGGCATTCTTCATACATAGTTTTAAAAGCAGGTACGTACAATAGAACCCACAGGCTAAGAGGGAGTGAATTTGAAGAGTGACAAGGCCAGGCTTTAAAAATTGACTCCTGCAACTACAAATAGGCAAGCATGCACAAACACTTACGTTCTTGCACCCTCTCACTCTTGCACCCTCACTCGCTCCCTTTCACTGTCACACACCCTCACACAGGCCAGGAGCTATGAATTGACCCCTGCATCCATATACAGGTGAGTACACACACATACAAATATGCATGCATACATATATACATATTTATTTTTATAAATTGGTTTTGCAGTGCTAAGGGTGTTTAGTCAGGCATATTCATTTGAAAATAAAATTTTCTTAAATTGAGGTGGGCCTATGATTGATACCTCCCTAATTTTCCTAATGGAATTAAACCCTGTTAAAACTTAAGTGTGCTGGGCACTGCCACACCCTGCTGTGTACAGTTGTATTACCTGGTATAAGTTCTCTCATTTGCAGAAATTCAAGTGTAGTAAAAAGAAATACAAGAAGCAAATTCATCAGTAGCAGCTTCAAGTCTTAGTAATATGCAGTTTATTCGGTGTAAGAATAATATAAATTGTACTTCAGAAATGTCTTACCATAATTCATATATTTTATTTTTAGCAGCAGCCTGATGATGGGAAAACAGATGCATGGTCACAATACATGAGTGAAGTTAGAAAATATAAGGAACAGTCATGTGAAGAGGAAGGTAAAAGACGGCCCCTGGTTAAGTGATTCGTCCTGAAGCATCCTTTTTTATATAATTTTTTTCTCCTGTGACAGCAATCTTGGCCTGTGTTAGGTTCCAGTGTCTAAAAACATGCTGACTAATCTTAGGGTAAATCATGATAACCATTCTACAGATTATTTGAAAATTACATAAAATTTACACCAGTACTTAAAACTCGTCTTATCGTTAAATGAGGCGTTTGTTATTGGTTGACTAAGTTTGTTTTCAGTCTCAGGTTTTAAATGGGGTCCTAACCTATAGACACAACTAAGTGATAACTATATTAAGTTGTAAACTTACTAGCATTGTAATAACCAGATACTTGAACATCAGTATACTTCTGCAAAAATTATGGGCAGAGCTAATAGTATCTGGCATTAGTGTCTTTGAGATGTCTTATTGTATTAGGTCAAGTAGTCAAAAACAGTTCTTTGATATTACTAAGCTTAAAGATTAATATCTTATAATAAGTGATTTTTTTTTTCCCAAGTCCTAGGTAACAGTATAATTTATTAATGTCATTCATGCATTGAAGTGGTCATTCTGACAACTATCAGTATTTGAGCATGTAATTTTTTTTTCATAATCTAAAGGGATTGTAAATATCAAGCTTCAATATATAGCCTATGTATTGATAGGTATGTCTGCTAAATGGCCAGAATTGTAGACTTAAATCATAAAGGTAAATGTAACCTCATAATGTTCACCAGCTGCTGAGTGCCCAATTATTTATGGAATTAGTAAAAATGTTGCGCTAGTTTCCTTTTGGTAATATTTGTTACACTCGGTTACCTAGAATAATTTTTTTTAATATGTGCTCTGTGCTGCTCTGACATTTGAAATATATTTTAGGTTACAACTACATTGAATTGAATTTTTTTTTTTTTTTTTACTTTACTAATCAAACTACAGAGTGAATGGGGAGCTCCCCATTTCTAAAGCATTCTCATCTTTTACTGGTGATGTTAATAACTGTGGCATGCTTATACATGACTGTGATTCTTGCATAGGATTTATTAGTGGAGTTCATTAGACAAATTGTTATCCCTCAGGTTGAGGTCAGAGGCACATCATGAATATTAAAGGTATTTCCACAGATGCAACATTAACTTTCCTCTATAGTACTGGAATTTTTTTCTGATCAACTACAAATACTTGAAATTTATATCCTGTTGTATCTACAAATCTGATGCAACTTAATGTAGCAGCATCACTTAACAGTATTATGTCATCCTACGTATTTTCATATTTAATCTTCGAATGAAAGGAATATAAGAAAATACTTAAATTTTTTCTTCATGGTGAGCTATATTATTATTATAATCAAAACTAAGCGCTAAACCCATCAGGGTCATGCAGCGCTGCATGGTGAGCCATAATAATTTGACATGGAGTTTTGGATGGTCCATAATTTTTGTCTACTTAATGTAATATAATGTCATAATTTCAGAATCAAAGATGAAGCCACAGAAATATAAATGACCTTGTGTTGATAATCTGTGATGGCCATTACTGAATAATGCTCATTATCTCTGCTCTCAATGTATGTATAAAAAGTGAACAACAACAAAATCAAGAAAATATAATTTATTAAATTTCTCAAATACTTTTTTGAACTACAATATAATCCATCTGTTACTGATTATAGTAATTTCCAGAGCATATGAAACATTGTGCATGTTTGCAAGGTTACTCTGGGGATAGGCATTAACAATTATAACTATGTTCAAGTATATTTGATTTCATTGTCCTATGTAATTATATTGCCCAAACTTAAGGTGAGAAACATCTGCCAGAAAAGAAATATTAACATAAAAGGCTTAATTTTTTTCTTAATAGTACTATTGCTAGAAACTGGTACTGAATGCAAAATTTATGCAGCTGCAAAATAGGTCATACTTACACTGTATGACCCCTTCTGGTTTAACACTATTATATTTTTTTTTACAAGAAAGTTAAGTCTTAGGTGTGTCATTCAGCACCAATATTTTTCTTACACCTAATATAAGAAGTAATGTACAATTATTATTATTCATTTCCTCTTTACAAACTTAAGTCTTATTCATTAAATCTTGTTTTAGCACATGCATTCTGTGGTTTTTTCACTCCAGGACTGGCTACCCTCTACCTTAGCACACTTATTTTTATGCTGACACTATTCATCCATTCCTTCCTTTTTGATTATAATAATAATAATATTCATCCATTCATAATGTGACCATAGTACAATACACACTCTTCAGTTGCACAAATTAGATGCATTCCAGTACAACATAGTATGATTATTATTATTATCAAAAAGAAGCGCTAAACCACAAGGGCTATACAGCGCTGCAGGGCAGGAAGGAAGCGAGGGCATCAGGTGGCAAAAAGGAGATGGACGAGTAATAGGTTACGGAGAACAGCAGAGCAGTAGATGGTGAAAGGGGAGAGGGCAGCAAGAGATTGACGTAGAAAGGTCTGAGGGGAGTGCAAAAGGTATCATCAGAGTTTGTGGAGTAAATCAGTCATTGTCAAGAAGTCAATGAGAGAGTCAGGATTAAAGGAGGATCCATCAGCAAGAAGGGAAGGTAAAGAGAGAGTAGGAGAGCGGAGACGACGTTGGAGGGAAATTCTGCGTGCTCGTTGATAGAGGGGGCAGTATAACATACAGTATTATTATTATTATAATCAAAAAGAAGCGCTAAGCCACAAGGGCTACAACATCCAGTAACATCATATTTCCTCATAAAACTATTTTAGTTTCTCTACCTCTCTTCTCCTTTAACTTGTACATTATTATTATAATCAAGGGGGAAGCACTAAACCCGTAGGATTATACAGTTTAACTTGTACAACAACCTATTTTCAGAAATTGGCGATTAGTAGTTTTTCTGTGATGCCACTCGTCATGAGAACTTCAAATAACTAAGCAATTGCTGGAGTTGAATAGTAGCTGTCACACCATAATCTTTGTTTTACAAGCTCATTATTTAGTCTATTTCACATTCGACACAAGCTGAGCACTTTTTTGGAGACTATAGCATTATCATACCTCTGGCAAGACCGTGATAGTGAATGGTGTTGAAGGGGTCTTATTTTTCGGGTCACCCTGCCTCAGTGGGATATGGCTGGCATGTTAAAAAAGAAAAAGAAAATAATCACCTATGCCATTCTTGTTTATTACTACATTTACTGAGGTTAAACTTGTCAGATTCTTGAATGTCATTCTGCATATAAGCTAAGAATGGGAAACAGTTTTATTAATAAAAATAATAATAATCTGCATTTTGCCATCTCAGCTACAGGTCATAAACATCACAGCTCATAGTTCTCAGAGCTGCAACATCCTTACTCCTCCCCTCAGCTGCTGTACTTACCACCTCAAGGAGTCGAGTCCAGCTAACCAGTTTTGCTGAATCCCTTTCATATATATTACCGTGTTCATACTCTAATAGCACGTTAGTCATAAAAACTCTTTCTCCGCTCCACTCTAACATGCTCACACAACCCTGTTGGATGTTCAAGCCCCTAGGTACTCAAAATGTATGTCCCCTCTCTCCAACCCTTCCTGGCATGACCCCAAACCCACCTCTTCCTTCTACTCCAGATTTATATACAGTACCTTCTTAGTTATCCAAATTTTCCCATTTAAAACCAAAGAAAATTCTAGGTACACTATGCCTGGGAGACAATTGATGCTCAAATGTAATTTACATAATTCCTCTTCTTCCCTCCCCTCATCATACAAAAGGAACCCACTTTTGAAGAGGATGAAAGCTGGTGTATAAGGCATTTGAGGAAGAACTTATGAGGGCCCTAGACATGTGGTCCACACAAGTTTAGCACTTTCCTTGAAAGTAATAAATGAACAGCAAGAGCTAAATTAGCGACAAGTTTTACAGGAATGTCTGACCTGGAAGGTCACCTTGTCTATGTGTAAGATTTAAAACAAAAATCATCCTTCAAGGATATTTTCTTTTAACAAGTCGGCAGTCTCCTACCAAGGCAGGGTGACCCAAAAAGAAAGAAAATCCCCAAAAAGAAAATTACTTTCATCATCAGTCAACACTTTCACTTCACTCATACATAATCAGTGTCTTTGTAGAGGTGCTCATACGACAGTTTAGAAGTCCCTCCAAACTGTCAATATCCCAGACCCCTCCTTTAAAGTGCAGGCATTGTACTTCCCATTTCTAGGATTCAAGTCTGGCTAAAACTATAATAACCGGTTTCCCTGAATCTTCTTTCAATACACCGGCTGTATCCCACTGAGGTGGGGTGGCCCAAAAGGAAAAACGAAAGTTTCTCTTTTTACATTTAGTAATATATACAGGAGAAGGGGTTACTAGCCCCTTGCTCCCGGCATTTTAGTCGCCTCTTACGACACGCATGACTTACGGAGGAAGAATTCTGTTCCACTTCCCCATGGCGGTAAGAGGAAATAAACAAGAACTAGAAAGAAAATAGAAGAAAACTCAAAGGGGTGTGTATATACACCTACCATCCGACTTACGACCTGCTCGACTTACGACCACTCGACTTACGACCATGTTTTTTATGCCAAATTTCTGGGAAATAAACAACTATTTGTGTTGTACACAGCGTTTATCCTAAACCTTACAGTATAAAATACAGTACTAACAGCATAAAAAGTAAAGTAAAACATGAAATACCAAAATAAAACAATAAAATAAAGTCATTACCAAAAAGTTTTGTTGATATTCAGTAGTAAAGTTCGACTTACAGCCATTTCGACTTACGACCAGTTTCTCGGAACCAAACTCTGCCGTAAGTTGGATGGTAGGTGTATATGCTTGTACATGTATGTGTAGTGTGACCTAAGTGTAAGTAGAAGTAGCAAGACGTACCTGAAATCTTGCATGTTTATGAGACAGAAAAAAGGACACCAGCAATCCTACCATCATGTAAAACGATTACAGGTTTTCGTTTAACACTCACTTGGCAGGACGGTAGTACCTCCCTGGGCGGTTGCTGTCTACCAACCTACTACCTAGGTTCCCTGAATCCCTTAACTAAATATTACTCTGCACTTACCCTGCACTTTAAAGGAGGGGTTTGGGATATTGGCATTTTAGAGGGATATTTTGTGTATCTTTATACTTATATGCTTCTAAACTGTTGTATTCTGAGCACCTCTGCAAAAACAGTGATTATGTGTGAGTGAGGTGAAAGTGTTGAATGATGGAAGTATTTTCTTTTTTGGGATTTTCTTTCTTTTTGGGTTGCCCTGCTTCGGTGGGAGACGGCCGACTTGTTAAAAAAAAAAAAAAATAAACCGCTACACTGACAAGGGCCATACAACACTGCAGGGCAGAAAATAGTGCCGGAGCTATAAACAGCTAAGTGAAGAGGGGAGCAGAGGCCCGGGGAGAAAAGGGCTGGAAGGGATGCTAGGGGCTATGCATCAAAGTTTGTATAATAAAGCAGTTGCTGACAAAAAGTGATCGTAAGTCGAAAGCAGGGTGTGCAAGAAGGAAAGATAAAGTAAGAGCGTTAAGGCATCGCCGTTAGAAGTAAATCCCGTGAGCTCACTGGTAAACTGGACACTCCACAAGAAAGTAAAGAACCGAAATAGGGACCAGACAAACCTCATAGAGAAGAATAGGGCGTCGTTCCACAAGATACCCATGGGTAAGGCGAGGATGGCCAATGCGGAGATGGGAGACTGCAGTCTCCCGGGAACGGCAACGATGGTAAGAAGATGGCCACAAACCTAAAAGTGGTTTAATAGAGTGCAATTTGTTATGGTGCATGTCCAACCACCATTGTTGCCAACGGCTGCAAAGACAGGCAGAGATAACTGTAAAATAATCCCTGAACGGAATATCTCATATAGGAAACCAGGTCACATACCACTGATCGCGCAGTAGAATCCGCTTGTTCACTGCCCTGAACATCAATGTGTCCAGGGACCCAACAGAAAACAATGTCTTTGTTTTTGCTACCCACACAGCGCAACCAAAGTTGAATACGAAGGACCAACGGATGAGGGGAATCAAATTGTTTAATGGCCTGTAAAGTGCTGAGGGAATCTGATATGATCACAAACGTCGAAGGAGATATATGTAATACAGAGAAGTGCTATGAGGATGGCATACAATTTGGCGGACAACATAGTCAGGGAACACAGATGCGAACCCAACACTGTCAGAAGATACAGAACCATCTGTATAAACAGCGATGGCATACACATGCAACTGGGAGTGATCAAGAAAAATAGAGCGAGAAGCAGCCGTAGGTAGGAAAGCTTTGGTGCATGGCAGTAGGGAAGAACAGACACGAATTGTCGGGACCTCCCAATGGGGAAGGGAAAAGGCAAACACTACATGAACGTACAAGGGAGGCAACTGGAGAGAAGACCGGAGTAAGTGAAGACGAAGAGAAAACGGTCGGAGTAAGCAGGGGTGCTGAACAAGTAACGGACTTCTACTAACGTCTGAGACCAACCTATACGTAGAAGGAACACGAAGGTCATGAGAGAGAACAAAGTAATGAAGGCAATGAGCATCACGACGATCTTCTAAGGAAGGAACATTTGCCTCAGCATAGAGGCTTTGAACAGGGGATGAACGAAAGGCACCAAGGCATAAACGTAGGCCCTGGTGATGAAGGGGATCTAACTTAGAAAGAGGTGTAGGAGAAGCCACAGAATAGACTTTGTCACCATAATCCAGCTTGGACAAGACTAGGGTGGAATGCAAATGGAGGAAAGTTCAGCAATCTGCTCCCCATGAACGATGCTCAAGAATTTTAAGGAGATTCAGCCAACCATGGCAAGCTACCTTCAAAGAAGAAATACGAGGTTTCCATGTCTACCAGTGATAGGATATGAAGCCAAGGAACTTTACTATATAACACACTAGGATACGTGAGCTGTGTAATTACAATGAAATATCTGGGACAAGATGATGTGTAGTGAAGGTAATGAAATGGGTTTTTGCACAAGAAAATTTAAATCCATGAGGAGTGGCCCAATGAGAAACAGTCAATCGCATCCTGAAGGGAGGCCGCTACCAGGAAACAGTCAGCGCCTGTGTGAGCTATAGCGAAGTCATCCACATAGAGTGACAACCAAATATGAGATGGAGGAACATCCTTCAAGGAACCTGCTCTTCCTTACACTGAATCTGCTATTCTAGGCATTTAATGACCCTTCAGTTTTAGTTTTCTATGAATGTTATAACAATACAGCCTCTCCTCACTTAGTGATGTACTTGTTTACCAACGCCTTGGACTTACAATGGGCTCTCTGGCCCGTATGCATACCTAAATAATATATATTAGAGCTGATTTCCTCTATTCTGTTTATTACAATATACAGTACACTACTGTATAAACGTTTTAAAAGCATACCAGAAATGTTATAAATGGTGCAAAGGTGACATTACAACAATATCAAAGATAGTTGACACAAACCCACTACCATTGTAGTATGCTCCTCATTTAGTGACGAATTTGTTTACCAACGTGGTCTTAGGAACAGAACTCCATTGTTAAGTGAGGAAAGGCTGTAATTAAAACAATTTTAATGTCTTAAGATTCGACATGTCAACCCTTCAATAAAGGTGCTCTCGTGGTAAAGCATTAAAAATGAGCATAATTAAGAAAAACAAGTCAATCATTAGTTAAATCTGTACTCAAAATTGTTACGTCTATATGGCAACTCTAAAACCTTAAGATCTCAAGATGCAATTCCCTGCCATAGTAAAATTCCAGGATACAGAAAAGATCTGCAAGGTTGAAAGATCTCACTGCCCAATAAGATATAAAATATCTGAACAATTCTTTTAAACATATCTGAAGATGCTCGATGGGACAGTGGAGAAGAATCCTTCCTCTGTAAGTCATGTCATAAGATGCGACTAAAATGCCAGGAGTAAGTAACCTGTTCTCCTGTACAAGTTACTACATATATAAAGAAAAACTTTAATTTCTTCTTTTTTGAGTCACCTTGCCTAGGTGGGAGACGGCCAGTATGTTACAAAAATTAATATCTACAGTTAATATTTACAGAGCTGTAAATTACACTATCTTGGAGACTTAAGTTAAAAAATAAATTTTGCTGACAATGCAAAAACTGTAAGACAAACAGGTATCAGCACAATGAGCATACATAGTAGAAGGATTAAGCCCAAGTTAGATTAGAAGACTTTAATGATTGAGACTATTAATTACCTTGCTGTATACACAGTTCATATTTCTAATTACGTAAATGGATTAATCTGAGAGTCCACACATTACAGTACTAGTTCACAAATTTACTAGAAACAATCGTATAATAAGATATATTTTGTAGTAAATGTGCGGCACCGTATGACCCTTATGAGTCTAGTTCTTAGTTATGATTATAATAATAATATAGTAAACATATATGGTATTGTAAAAAATAAAGTATGTAATACCAGAATAAAGAAGTATTCATGTTTGTAAGTTCATCTGTTTGAATTCAAATGCTAAAATGTTTCATTAAAAGAAATCATTATCTGCTCCTATTTGGTCCCATAAAAAGTTTGTGATGAAGAACTGAGATTGTACAGACTTGTCAAACTTGAATGAGACAATGTCTTTCTTCTCCAGCTGGTAAATAACTGATATTTAGTTAAGGAAAATATACTCAAATTATATTCTTTGAAATTCTAAGTTTTCTGTATTAATACAAGATTATTTATTCTATAATACTGCATGTCCAAATGATACAAATTAGATACCTCTTATCTGAAAAGGTAAAAAATGAAAAAATTAATTGGTATTTTCCCTATGCTATTATGTGTGCACGTTCCATCACCTTTAATAAAAGTAACTTTTAAGTATGTATAGAGTGATTCTTAAAGGTAATGAACATTTTGTGAAAGTTTTATAAAAGGATACAGCCTTTGACGACATTCTCAGGAGCACCATAATCCCACTTCAAGTGAGAGATTTGCATGAATGCACTGATATCAGCTCTGCAATTAAAAAAATAATCACTTGGAGAGATTTAAAATTCAAATAAAATATACATGAGTGACATTTAAGATATAATGCAGTTGACGTAGGTATCCAGTACAACCCTGCATTTTTCAGAATATGAGAAATAAATGTGTTATGAACTACTGGTTTACCTAACGGAAACCACTAATTGGTGTCATGTCAACACTGTGAACTTTGTGAACAAAGGTTAAAAAAAAACAAGCAGCAGCAGCAGCTTGTCGTTATTTGTCATTTTTAAACTGCAAGAATATTTTACGTCAGATTGAAGAAAAAAAGAGAAAAGTTCTTACTGATATACACAATAACCTTCTCACAATGAGCAGAATATGTTCCTGAAAACTAACACTTAAAGAATAATATCATTATGCACAATGAAGAACATATGGGAAAAATAAAGTTAGGTTCTAGAGGCCTCTATAGCCAAGAAACTTTTTATTACATTCTATTACTGTACATAAAAATTAATACAGTACAGTACTACTTCATATTAATGCAATATATACTGCATATAAATAGTTCATACTAACAACTAATTTTGGTTGCTTACTTCAGTTTAGGAATGGAGGTTGTTGCTTTCTGACTCAAAGATTTTATTCTGGTGTTCAGCTGATTTTCGAGCTGCTCCAGATGACTTACACTAGAAACTGCAGTAGCAATCTCCTTTTCCACTTCAACCTGGAATATTATTCATCATGGTTAAAACATACTCAGTGACTTAATGGTTTATTCACCACTTGTACAATGCAGTTTGAAATGATGAAAGTGTCTTCAAAAACTGTATTGTGTGTATACATGTTATGAGAGTCTCTCTCTGATTAATGGATGATGAAAATAAATTGGTATAAGCAGGAAATGGCCATTGTGCTCAACAGAATAAAACTAAATGGGCAATATCAAGGTTTAGAAAATAGTCACAATAACTAGGATGGTGATGAAAATACCATACATGTATGTATTCATTTAATTGAAATTTATAATTATTTACCTAACATGAATGATTAAATAATTAATTAATTACTTAACCTGTATGACTGAACTTAGGAAAAAATAAGGAAGTACAGTAAAATCTGGTTATAACATACCTGTCTTCTGTTAGCTTGAGTAATCTTGCACAAGATTTGATTTGCCTGTCCTCCCATGGTCAACGACCGCACCTCCTCAAGCACAGATAATTCTGTTTTTTGTATACACAACAGTTCTGCCAACATCAATTAATGATGTTAGAACAATTCTGGTATTAATCTTTTGTGTAATATAAAATAAATTAATATACTGTATTTAGTACACGTGCAGGAAATTTTTAATATATGGTAATGGGTAACTCTAAAGACAATCTTATTAACCCTTTCAGGGTTGGAACCCCTGATTTGAAAATTGCTCTCAGGGTCAAAGAATTTAAAAAGTGAAAAATTATTTTTCTTATGAATGATAATCTTTTTCTGAAGGTAATGAAACCAAAAGCATGAAATTTGATGAAAACTTACGGAATTATGCTTTTGCAATATTTATGCACCGGCAATTTCGCCCATTTTGAGCCCTACTTCCGACCAATTCCATTGTCCCGGTCGACCATAGCTATTTCAATAGTATTCCTTCAATTGTATCAATTGAGTACAAGAAACTACCCATTTACCTATTTCAGCTAACCAATGTGATCAGAAATCAGCAATTTGCTCAATTTAATACAAAATTAAAAAATTACCAATTTAAAAACAGGGTTCAGAATAAGCAATGTAGACAATCCTGAAACTAAAAAAAAAATTTCCTCTGTTCATTAGTTATGTCCCCAAGGACTTTTATATTAGGCTTGCTTTCCATTTTGAATCTTTATTCACACAAAAAATAGAAGGCATACTGTTATACAGACTACTGTATACTGTAATTGTATAAATAATGTCAGCGCATTCATGAACACATATTAGACCTAATAGTTAGATGCCTATTGGATGAGAAATGCGATTTGTTTACTCTGGAATACTGGCTTTAAAAATCTAACATTTCTGTTACTTTGAACTCAATTTCAAGCTATTTTCAGTCCTGAAACCAATCAAAATTATCTCTATTTCTGTAAAATATCTTCCATTCTATCAAATGAGACCAAGAAACTGAATACGTACAACCATAAAAGCATACGAAAATACACCTCAAAGTTGCTGTTTTAAACCAATAAACACGATTGTAGTTTTCCCATTATGCACTGCTTGCTGCAGGATTCTTTTTTATATGGTGCACACTTACCGCAACAACCTATTCACTCATATCTAGGACCAAATTTACCGCTCGCAGCTTATCTGAGTGAGTTGAGCTCATGGCGTAGTGCTACAGGACTGACCCGCACTTCAAAGTCATAGTACAATGGGACCCACCCCAAAAGAGTTAAACATAAACATATACATATATATTTTTTTTTTAACAAGTCGGCCGTCTCCCACCGAGGCAGGGTAACCCAAAAAGAAAGAAAATCCCCAAAAAGAAAATACTTTCATCATTCAACTCTCTCACCTCACTCACACATAATCACTGTTTTTGGGTGCTCAGAACACAACAGCTTAGAAGCATATACGTATAAAGATACACAACATATGCCTCTAAACTGCCAATATCCTGAACCCCTCCTTTAGAGTGCAGGCATTGCACTTCTCATTTCCAGGACTCAAGTCCGGCTATATAAAAATAACCGGTTTCCCTGAATCCCTTCACTAAATATTACCCTGCTCACACTCCAACAGATCATCAGATCCCAAATACCATTCGTCTCCATTCACTCCTATCTAACACGCTCACGCACGCCTGCTGGAAGTCCAAGCCCCTCGCCCAGAAAACCTCCCTTACCCCTTCCAACCTTTTCGAGGACGACCCCTACCCCGCCTTCCTTCCCCTACAGATTTAAATGCTCTCCATGTCATTCTACTTTGATCCATTCTCTCTAAATGACCAAACCACCTCAACAACCCCTCTTCAGCCCTCTGACTATACGTATATATAAAACAATTTAGTCAATAAAAATTTTCTGAAAAAGTATTATAATATGAAGAGTACACCAGAAATGCAGTCTATAATGTAAATACTTTAACTGTAGCTACAGGCACTGAGCAGAACACCTGTTGTACTTGCTACCTCCTTATTTAATCATTCCATTCTTCCAACACTGTTTGCAGACAAATTTTCTAGTATACCTTTGTCTAATCTTATCTTATCAGGAAACATTTGTCTTGTTTCCTGATGAACCTTACCTAACCTAACCTAACATGGCTAATGTAGTTTTGTTCTAGTGAATTCTACATTACAAAAATGATCATTGGTCACTTCTAAATTATGCAATAGGACAGCAGCAGCACAATTAACATTTGAAATGAAAAAAAGTATTGGAAATCCAGAATACAGGACACTACAATCATAATCATGTAGGTATTTACACAAAACAGGAAGGAAAAACAACAGAAAAACGTAAGTTACAATCATTCTTTCCATCTTTTCAAGTGCAACTATAATCTCACCTCTGATGCTCTCCTTGTGCAACTGGAGGTCATGGTCACATTTTGCTATTATACTAAGGATGGGCTCTTCCAAAGAAGTGATAGAAGATTCAGTTTTACTGTTGTTGAACTGTGACACAGCCACAGACAATAACTTATGCAACTTCACAGGGTCTTTCATTATGGAGGTTTCTTCTTCACATCCTAGCATCTTGACAATCTCTTTGGAAGCAAGAAAAAAAAATGTATGTAATGTATGTATGTATGTATGTATATATATATATATATATATATATATATATATATATATATATATATATATATATATATATATATATATATATATATATATATATATATATAAAGATATATATATATATATATATATATATATATATATATATATATATATATATATATATATATATATATATATATATAAATATATATATATATATATAAATATATATATATATATATAAATATATATATATATATATAAATATATATATATATATATATATATAAATATATATATATATATATAAATATATATATATATATATATATATATATATATATATAATATATATATATATATATATATATATATATATATATATATATATATATATATATATATATATATATATATATATATATATATATAAAGTAGAATGACATGGAAAGCATATAAATCTATAGGGGAAGGAAAGAGGGGTAGGGGTCGTCCTCGAAAGGGTTGGAAAGAGGGGGTAAAGGAGGTTTTGTGGGCGAGGGGCTTGGACTTCCAGCAAGCGTGCATGAGCGTGTTAGATAGGAGTGAATGGAGACGAATGATACTTGGGACCTGACGATCTGTTGGAGTGTGAGCAGGGTAATATTTAGTGAAGGGATTCAGGGAAACCGGTTATTTTCATATAGTCGGACTTGAGTCCTGGAAATGGGAAGTACAATGCCTGCACTTTAAAGGAGTGGTTTGGGATATTGGCAGTTTGGAGGGATATGTTGTGTATCTTTATACATATATGCTTCTAAACTGTTGTATTCTGGGCACCTCTGCAAAAGCAGTGATAATGTGTGAGTGTGGTGAAAGTGTTGAATGATGATGAAAGTATTTTCTTTTTGGGGATTTTCTTTCTTTTTTGGGTCACCCTGCCTTGGTGGGAGACGACCGACTTGTTGAAAAAAAAAAAAAAATATATATATATATATATAAATTAAAAAAATAGTGTTGAAAGCAATAATAATGAGATAAATGGATTTAATTGAGGGCAGAGACGAATTTAAATCCTTTGAAGGATTATATGAATTATCATAAAATGTCATATTTATGAACAGTATCTTTCATTACTACATATGCATTACTGTAAATTTTCATTCATGAAGTAAATTTGTTTATGCTATTCTGTATTGTATAAGTGTTGAAATTTTAACCTTCAAATTTCCATTGACAAATTTATGCTAATCAGAAAATGGCAATGATGTAAATTTATGCCAAAATTCTAGGGCCTATGAAATGGTCCCAACTGGCATGGTTTGGATTACATCAATGATAACAGGTCTGTGCTATAAATGTGTGCAGTATAAAAAATAAAATTGTGTTGTATATAGGACATTGTGGGAGCCAATAATTGCCATTTACATTAGTTTACATATGCTTAGTATTTACATTGATTTAGTGTGATTGAATAATATACATACAGTTTTTTCCGGCATATACGGCACATTTTTTTTTCTCGAAAGAAAGTCTTGGATAGCCAGCCTGTGACTTACATGCTCAAGGTCAGGGTCAAGGGTAGGCTTTGGGTTAGGTTTTATCAGTTTTTTACTAACATTTCATTACAACTGCTTGGAAACATCGTGCCAGCAAGCAGCCGACACTCGTGCACCTTATATGCTGGAAAATATGGGATGTAAGTGAAACATGATATGAAAACATAAATATCAGTATAAAATATTTTTATTTTTAACACAAAGGCTGTTTCCCACTGAGGTAAGGTGACCCAAAACAGAAGAAACACTTTCACCATCATTCACTCTTATCACTGTCTTGTCAGAGGCACACCGATACTACAGTTCAGATACCCCTCCAAACTGAAAATATCCCCATTCCATAAAAAATTAATTAGATTAATTTTTTAAAAATCACCTGCACTGTGGGGCACATTTATTTTAGACCCTTCGGCAATTGAAGGGTTAGAGTAATGTACAGCTGACATCCAATGAAGTTCTACGTTCTGGTGTCTTGTCAAGGAAATATTGCTCAAATCTTGGTAGTTCTTAAAAGAAGAGTAAGACAACCATCCCTTGAAGAAACACTGTATTCACAATTATTGGTAAGTCGGGCAGACCCCCTACCCTAAGCTCAGGAGGGGGAGAGGGCGAGACAGAAAGGGAAAGTGAAAAAAAGAGAGAGAGAGAGAGAGAGAGAGAGAGAGAGAGAGAGAGAGAGAGAGAGAGAGAGAGAGAAGAGAGAGAGAAGAGAGAGAGAAGAGAGAGAAGAGAGAGAGAAGAGAGAGAGAGAGAGAGAGAGAGAGAGAGAGAGAGAGAGAGAGAGAGAGAGAGAGAGAGATAGAGAGAGATAGAGAGAGAGAGAGAGAGAGAGAGAGAGAGAGAGAGAGAGAGAGAGAGAGAGAGAGAGAGAGAGAGAGAGAGAGAGAGAGAGAGAGAGAGAGAGAGAGAGAGAGAGAGAGAGAGAGAGAGAGAGAGAGAGAGAGAGAGAGAGAGAGAGAGAGAGAGAGAGAGAGAGAGAGAGAGAGAGAGAGAGAGAGAGAGAGAGAGAGAGAGAGAGAGAGAGAGAGAGAGAGAGAGAGGGGAGAGAGAGAGAGAGAAAAGAGAGAGAGAGAGAGAGAGAGAGAGAGAGAGAGAGAGAGAGAGAGAGAGAGAGAGAGAGAGAGAGAGAGAGAGAGAGAGAGAGAGAGAGAGAGAGAGAGAGAGAGAGAGAGAGAGAGAGAGAGAGAGAGAGAGAGAGAGAGAGAGAGAGAGAGAGAGAGAGAGAGAGAGAGAGAGAGAGAGAGAGAGAGAGAAAGGGGGCACTACACACAGCTGAACCAGCTTCCCCCACAGCCATTCAAATATCTGCAGCACAGAAAAAAAATAACTGAAGAACAATATGCCAACCACTGATGTGCCCAGCGAGCAAGAAAAGAATACAAACAATTTAAAAACAATTAGGGGAATTTGTTGCCAATGGCATGCTCAGAATAGCAAAATGTCTGTGGAGAAGTCAATTCATATGTATACTGCAATACTCTGTACACAATAATCTAAATAAACAATTTAGTCAATATTTATTTACACTATTTTCAAATGCAACAATTATGTGAATCTGGATTTGCCATTTCCTGAGAATTATTTTGGCATTAACTAAAAGCAAAATAACTTTGAAAACATACATGGGAATAAATATGCTTGTAAGTCATTAACAAATACTAAGGCATCATTATTCCAGCAAGTACTGTAAAGTCTTTGGGGGTCAAATCTGCATCTGAAAATAAAAAGCCTAAACATGGGAAGCAGCATTGCTTGTTATTATAAGCAAGCAATTTATATGTACCCCAGTGATCTCACTGGCATTCCGAAGTCACCAATCAACTGGAAAATCTGATACCATCCTACTGCTGAAGACTTCTCCCATACATAAATTTAGTAAAGCTATCAGTACAGTGTCTGTACTCTGAAGGAGGGGTGTTAATGTTGCAGTTTTATAACTGTAGTGAAAGAGAGCCTCTGGCAAGACAGTGACGGAGTGAATGATGATGAAAGTTTTCCTTTTTCAAGCCACCCTGCCTTGGTGGGAGACAGCTGATGTGTTAATAATAATAATAATAAGCAAACACTAGCTTAATATAGCCTAAAATAAACCTAATTTATTTTGTTGGATACCTCATGGTTATATTTTACCAAATTAGCCAGCCTGCTAAATATATAATTTGCCAACATCAGTGACTTAAAACTATAGTGACTTCACCGGATACCATATATGTACTGTTACTGGATATACAAGAAACTCAGAAGTGTTAGTGCCTACAGGAGGGCCCCATTTTACATTGTTTTGCTAATGCAGCAGTTTGCAATTATGCCCATACTTCATTTATTCAGACTTCCTACAATAAATACATTCACCACTCACTATATCCTAAGGATGAAAATATTTTAAGGTAAGTAATGTGTGTGTTGTATATGCATTTATTTAGGCCTAGCTCCATTGCTCACTTAATATATGACAATGTAAACATGTTATCAGGCTTTTATATGCATTTAAAAGTGGAAAAGTTATTTTTCACTTTACTGCAGTAGAGCGGAACCCAACCTATAAGCAGGGCCTCCTGTAAGTCTAAATATGTTATTGAGTTACTATCTATCTATCTATCCTGGATAACAGGGATAACTTGTGTGCAAATGCAGAAATAATACAGTAATGTACGTATTAAGCTTTTTAAGTTTAACAAATGTTAAATCTTGATAAAAGTACTGATTTTTATTATTATAATCGTAGGGGAGCACTGAACTCGTAGGATTATACAATGCATGTGAGGGGATGTGGAAGGTATTCAGGTTCAATTCAGGGAACTGAAGCACAGATCCAATTCCCTAGATCAAGAGCCCCTCACCAGCATCAAGGAACCTTCCTTGAGGGGATAATGGTATTGAAGGCACACTGGTCTTATGGCTACATACATATTTATATATAATACACTATGCAAATTTAACTAAGGAGACTCCTACATTCAAAATTAAGCGCTAAACCCACAAGGGTCATACACTAATAGTTAATGTGGTCTCCACTGAGGTCTGTGATTATCATTGTATATGTATATACCACTTAACTCAAGCTTGTACTTCTACTATTTATGAACATCAAGAGTCATATAATTAATAATCTACCGAGTCAAACCAAAAAAAAAAAAAAAACCCAAACAAGTTCACCAAATGTTTATTTACATTTGAAATTCTTGACATTTTCAAAAGTAATTTACAAGAGCATAAGTTACATTCTAGGGAATAATTTTCTTAGACATCTACATGGACAATTCCAGAAGAATTAAAAATACTTACTGAAGAGCCAGGAAGACGATAAAAATATTAAAATTCTAAAACTTGAGAAGGTTTTCGTCTTGATGTTGTTGCTACATTTAAATCTTTTTAAGGTTGTGGTTGCGTCCAATCAATTTCAACAAATATTTTTTTAAGCGTAAAAATTTGCTTTATTTCACAGTGATAATTGTTTAAAACATGAAAATAACTGTTTTGGTAGTAATATATTTGAAAAATATTTAATAAGATGCTAAAAGTAAAGTGGAGTAATTGTATAGGTAAGATTATTATTTGTTCAGCAACACAAAAATTAATTCATTCCACATTTTATAAACATTTAATAATAACTACAATCAAACTTCACTTTTAATGCAAAAAGTAATCGGATTATAGTATATCGTAATAAATAATTTCACTTAATAAATTTTTGTTCGATAATAATTTTTTAGTTTATACGAGGATGTTGTCAATGGTCCCAGCTATGAGATAACAATGTTAGTGACTTAATTGGTGCTAGGCTTTTTACATATGTTTTATGCACTAGTTATTTTTTTTACAATGGTTTTAAGGTCACACAGGTGTTGTGGGATTACATGTATGGTACATCATGTAGATTTAACCTACGCTAACTGAACGTGTTTGCTGGAACTTTATCGTATTTTCTGCAACATTGCAAGCTCCTGATGATGTGTTGATTGCAACACGAAAGGCCTAGAGCTATCATCCAACTCCCCCGTGGTTGTTTTGTACATGTGTAGAGAACCTGGGATAACCCAAAAAAGTCAGTGACTTATTTTCATTTGGTTCCTTTATATACTTTACTGGCCTATTTACTTTACTGACCTACTTACTTTCCTGACTACTTACTTATACACTTTACTGACCTTACTTTACTGGCCTACTTACTTTACTTACTTTAGTACTTACTTCACTTACTTTACTTATTTACTTCACTTACTTACTTCGCGTACCTCACTTACTTTACTTACTTCACTTTACTTACTTGATTTACTTTACTTGACTTACTTTACTGACTATATAACAATAAAGTGCAGAAGGCTGGAAGGTGAGTGTCAGTGTATAAGCGACCTCATCAAGTAAATAAAATACGTTGTGTGCGTCTCTCACTAAATTAATAAATCATTTCTTCCCCAGGTTCATACAACACAGGTTGTTGTGCCCTTACACACCAACACCAACAATATTTCCATTTCTTGTTGAAACCTGGAGATAATTTCCACCCCAGGAGCCAGAAGTGGCCATCAACGGTTGTTGTGAACCTGGAACTTTTCCAGGGAAATTCAGTCATGGATTTGTCTCCTGAACCAACGATGGTGGTGAAGGCTCTGAAGGACCTGAATCAGTTTCTGACTGGCGGAAATAAGTCCGGAGATTCTTGTTTGAGTGGGTCCAGACGTCTCAACTTCTCTGGGGTGCTCAGTGAGAACAGTAGCAGTAGCTTCGTTGATGAGGACTTCGTGAGTGGTTTCCAGACTAAGAAAAGGCACCTTGATTCCCTCGCTGGATTTGGTAAGTCTAGCTGTCTGGAAAGTTAATGTGTGGTGCAGCTTTTACCATCATCAAGGCATCACACCTGGCAGAAATGTCCTTCACTGCCAAGGGTTCTTGATTCAAGCTCCACAAGGGAGGTTCCTTGATGCTGGTAAGGGGGTCTTGATTTAGGGAATTGGATCTGTGCTCCAGTTTCCTGAATTCAGCCTGAATGCCTTCCATCCCCCCCCCCATGTGCTGTATAACCCTACAGGTTTAGCTCTCCCCCATGATTATAATAATCTTAATTAAAAAAAGTGGAGGTATTCTTCACTTCCTTGAATTAAGCATAATTACTTCATATTTTCCAGACACTGTATGAACATATTGAGTTAAGCATTTCCCATGAATATATTCTGTAATAATTGCTTATAGTGATGATAATCTTCACAAATTCATGATTATTGATGTGGGGTATACCTGGGGAGGGATTCTGGGGTCAACACCCCCGTGGCTTGGTCTGTGACCAGGCCTAATGGTGGATCAGGGTACATACGTCGGGTTGCCGCATGCAGCCCAACGTACGAACCACAGCCTGGCTGGTCAGATACTGACTATAGGTGCCTGTCCAGTGCCTTCTTGAAGACAACCAGGGGTCTTGAAGACAGCCAGGGGTCTATTGGTAATCCCCCTTATGCATGCTGCAAGGCAGTTGAACAGTCTTGGGCCCCGGACACTTATTGTGTTGTCTCTTATCGTGCTAGTGGCACCTCTGCTTTTCACTGGGGGGATGTTGCACCATCTGCCAAGTCTTTTGCTTTCATAGGGAGTGATTTTCACGTGCAAGTTTGGTACTAATCCCTTTAGGATTTTCCAAGTGTATATAATCATGTTTCTCTCCCGCCTGCATTCCAGAGAGTACAGGTTGAGGAAACCATACCCCCGGCCGGGATTGAACCCGCGGTCATAGAGTCTCAAAACTCCAGCCCGTCGCATTAGCCACTAGACCAGCTAGCCACAATAAGATTCATCCAACTAGGTATATTTCTACACCATAGGAAAGTTAGCACAGGCACCTCTGTGACCACAAATGCAAGTTTTTACAGACGAATCTCCAGCTAGCGTGGCCACGCTAGCTGGAGATTCGTCTGTAAAAACTTGCATTTGTGGTCACAGAGGTGCCTGTGCTAACTTTCCTATGGTGTAGAAATATACCTAGTTGGATGAATCTTATTGTGGCTAGCTGGTCTAGTGGCTAACGCGACGGGCTGGAGTTTTGAGACTCTATGACCGCGGGTTCAATCCCGGCCGGGGGTATGGTTTATTTGCAATCGTGTCATTACGATTTCTTAAGTCAAGTACAGGTTGAGGAACTTCAAGCATTCCCAGTAATTGAGGTGTTTTATCACAGTTATGTGTGCCATGAAGGTTCTCTGTACATTTTCTAGGTCAGCAATTTCACCTGCCTTGAAAGGTGCTGTTAGTGTTACAAAAAACGCGATTCTAAAAGCTTAGAGATCTCCAGTGAATACTAGAAAGGACTGCCCTTCTAGCATCCAGCCTGTTACTGGGTTTTCGTAACAAGTAGTCAGTATCCTTGTCCAATTATCCATTAGAATTCAGTATGATTCAATAGTGCTTCAGGATTACAACTGGTAGGCTACTAACTAGAGAAATTAAAATTTAATAAATTTATTAAGTCTAGAGGTATATTATCAAATTAAATTAAATTAAATTAATCACAGTAATCAAAATAATATCACTTCTCTCGAGTACAATATTATTGTGCTGAAAGCACATATCACATTTATAATTCTTAAGTACCGTCTGGTACATTAACATTTAATAAGATATTACAAATATGTACAAGTAAGTGTGTATGTGTGTAAGTGCTCTAAGTAGTTCGCTATGTCTCACGACTCGACTAGACTTAAACAAGTGACTGACAAAGTCCTCAAATAAACTAACTTCTTGACCAACTGGCAATCAGAACAGTCTGCTTGAACAATAAAAAGAATGCTAAGCCCAATAGCAATATAACAAGCAACTGCGACACAGAATCAGGAACAAGGAGATAATATAACGACACTAAGTAGGGACCATCTGCAGATCCTCCACAAAAGTCACAAAACTCCCATACTACTGAATCTAAGTTCAGCATAAGAAAATCCCCGACTGTGATAATACACAGATACCAGTACAAGTTAGGTCAGAAGCTACAGCTCAGGACCTGAGTTACTCAGAGTGTCTATGTGACACACAACCTCAGTACAACGTCGAAAATCACTAAGTCTATACAATGTTCTGTGAACAGAGTTCTACAGAACTAACAAGAATAATGAGACAGACAATCTGTCCAACCACCAAGAGAGTCTAGACCAGACTGAATACTTCAGGCGAGGTGAGGACACCCCCCCCCTCGATCACGTGATAGCTCCGTGGGTTGCTGCCCAGCAACAACGAGAAGCCGGCAGTCTAACGAGCCACAAGCGATAATTACAGTAGTTAGACAATCAAGACTTGAACTGAGCACATAATATGTTACATCCTACCTCACAAAATTTAGCTAAGTCAAATAATAATAATATAAAGCAATATATTTACGATTTAGCTATTATCGCAAATATAAGCAATATAAAATTATATGAAAAGGTGATAATTATATATATACATTATATTCATAATCATAATATACATTATATATATTGCAACCCATTCAGGGGTTGCAACACCCCCCCAACACGACAAACGGTCGCACTAGGAGTTGCATTAATGTCTTTCACATTATTACCAATTACTCATATCAATACAATTTAATATAAACATTAATCAGAGTCTCTCTTGTGCAAAGCACCTCTACAATTTCACAGCGTCTGTACACTAAGATATGCCCCTAGTCCTAGGGCAGTACACAGTATCGTAGACAGGATAGCGTAGACAAGGAGGGCACGATGAGGCTCGATCATAGTAGAGGAGACTGCATTCCACTCTTAAGTAGTGGTTGTGGAATGCTATGTAGTATGGACATCTGAGTATGAAACAGCTTAAGGTGTGTAGTGAGGGGGGGGGGTCTGCGGCAGGACAGTGTTGCGTCACGCAGTACATCGCCCACACAACACTACCCACTCATCACTCAGCTTATGTCTCCTCCTCATACACAACACTACTGTGAATATATAAATATAATAATTAGACATGACATGAGTATACATAGTTAATATGGGCTGGAGGGATTAAGTTACTTTACTGAATTTGACATAGCAAGTAACAAAAGGTATTTGGGCATTAAAATTACGTTAATTTAATGTAACTGATAATTATTAAGGACGTGACAGAGCGTCAGCAATTACATTACAATGACCACTTATGTGTTTTATACTAATAGAATAAGGTTGGATTCTGAGGGCCCACCTCATGATCCTAGCATTTTTACTTTTCATAGTGTTAATATAAGTGAGTGGATTGTGGTCTGAAAAAACGTTAATTTTAAATGGGGAAGTGCCCAAATACACGTCAAAATGTTCCAAGGACACCACAAGAGCTAGAGCCTCTTTCTCAATAGTGGCATAATTTTTCTGGTGTCGTTTAAGCTTAGATGAATAGTAACATATAGGATGGAGAATATCAGTGGATGTTGACTGTTGGAGCAGCACAACACCCACTGCATAACAACTCGCATCTGTATGTAAAAAGGGAAGATTGAAATTAGGACTCTTCACAAGAACAGAGGAAAGCAGATGCTTCAACCTTTTGAACAAATCTGAACAATCACTAGTCCAGATGAACTGAACTTTGCTACTAATGAACTCAGTGAGAGGTGTAGGTGGAGGTGTGTGTGCTGGCTTGCCTGTCACTTGACACACGTGGCAACGTCGCACATGATCAGCTACTGTTTCCTTCATCTTTGGCCAAGTAAAATGTTTTGCCAGTTTACCGAGTGTCTTCTTGACACCCAAATGTCCTCCTATGGGACTATTGTGAGCAAAATCAATGGCTTGTTCACGAAATGTAACTGGTAACACTACGAGATGCTTGACTGTGGTGGAAACACTATCAGCTGACAACTTACATGTATTTTTCTCCATCAGTACACCGTTACTATAATAGTAACAATTATCGAGATCCTTTGCTTCACTCTCAGTAACTGCTATATCTCTCAGTCTTTCCAGTGACTGATCAACAAACTGATCCTTGATTAAATCATCATGAGTTAGAAATTTAACGTCAGTTGTGTCCTGACTAGGTTGATGACAGGGGGGAGTCAGTGTTAATGATCCTGGGCGCAGAGCGTCACTAAACAACATATTCAAGCCCAAATCATTGTCATCCACTAACTCAACAGGAGACAAGGATGGTTGTTGAATCTTTGACATAGCTCTAGTAATTGCGCTGAGAGGAAATAAAATAGGTTTCTCTCTACAAGCTTCAATGGCATAATTATCATCAGTGTTATTATCAATCACAAGTGGTTCTTTACATATACCAGCATGAAGGATATCGTTCCCTATCAACAAGTCCACTGACCTGATGGGAAATACACCACTGGATATACCCACTGAAATATAACCAGTATAATAGCTTGTTTCAATATAAACTTTGTGCAGAGGCACTTTTATAACAGCCCCTCCATAGGCTTCTAACAATACATCTATCTTGCAATAGGTATCGTCAGTTATGGGCAGTACATCTTCTCTTAATAACGTGAGATAACTGCCAGTGTCTCTGAAAGTAATTATCTCAGTTAGATGTGATTCGTCAAATCCTATTCTACCTCTTGAAAAGTAAGGACTCATCGCTGAACGAATCTTTTCGTCAGATACACTTTCTGACGCTAGTCATCTATCCTGAGTAACATTATCTAAAACAGTAGGATCAGAGGTATTACTAGGATTTTGGTGCCTTTGTTGCTCGGAAGAAGATACGACTTGTGTGGGGGCGCCAGCCGCACGACTGCTTCTCGTATCTCTTTCTAACTTATAGCAATACTCTCTAGCATGTCCTTTTCTGTTACAATAGGTACATTTAACTTTCTTCTTCTCGATATCAGATTTCTGTCTAGCCACAGAGACAGATTCAGGATTGTGAGTTTTCCTGGTAAAGGTACGAGAAGTTACAGTAGCAGGTACATCAGGCCGGCAATGAGCAGCTGATTTAGGTTGCCAACTTCTAGGACAATTTTTAGTTACCTTGTTTCTCTGTGTTTTAGTACGTACAAGTTTGTGAGAAATCTCGTAATTGTCTGCTAATGCTGCAGTTTCCAGAATATCCGAGGTAGTATGATCGATCAGATATTCTTGTATGTCAGCAGACATACAGTTGTTAAACTCTTCATGTAGTAACAACTGAACAAGGCTGTCGTAGTTGTTACACTTGGCAGACCTACACCACCTCTCAAATGCAACTTTTTTCTCACGAGCAAACTCTACACAAGTTTGATCTTGTCGTCGTTGTAACGTACGAAATGCGCTTTGATAACTTACAGGTAACAAGTTATATGTCTCTAGAATAGTTCGTTTGACAGCGTCATAACTAATGTACTTGGCAAATGGTAAAGCAGCAGTACAAGTTTGAGCTCTTCCTGTCAAAGCTGTGTGCAACAAGGTAGCCCAGTGCTTACGTGGCCAGTTCATAGCACGTGCCTGGTTCTCAAACACATCAAAATAGGTGTCTAAGTCACTCTCAAAAAACTTAGGAACCATGGATGCAGCTTTCTGCACATTAAATGTGTCCTGTGATCTATCAGTCTGTTGTCTTCCCAGACGAACATTTTCTCTTTGGAAATCTTCTTCGTTCAATTTCCTCTGTGCCTCTATTTGTGCAGTCTGCAACATAATGAGGCGTTCAAACCTCTCAAACTGTTCCTGAGAGATAGGACCAGTGGGTAATGGAGGAGTAGGGAAATTAACATGTCTTTCTGGACTGTCCTTAGGTCGGACACCTCGTCCAGCCGTCTCTAGAGAGTCTAGATCTGGTCTAGGATAAGTAGATACAGGTGTAGCATACAGTGTACTAGCATGAGGCTTAGTCTAGTCATACTACCAGCTATACTCTGTACTATTGTGTCAGTGAGGGAAGGAGTGAGCGGAGGTTCACTAGGCTCAGACACTTCTGCCATAGTTGCTCTTTCTTCTAAGAAATCAAATAGAGTCATACTTCCTAATTGTGACACTAGGCTTTCTGAATCTGAATCATAATCAGACATCTCTGTATGAGCAGGAAACAATATATCTTTAATTAACGCTCTGACAGTTTCTGCGGTGTAATTCCTGTTATACGTCACACCGAGATATTTGGCTACTCGCCAACACGTCTGAAGTTTTAATGTACTTAACTCAGACAAAGTCAGAGTATCAATTAACTGTTTCACTTTGGCATACATCACGAAAATAATTGTACTACGAGAGAGTGATTATGGGAAACTATAATCCTAATAGGAATTTTAGTGTTGGTTGTCTTAGAGCTAGAACTCATAAACAGTATTTCCATCTCCTTGGATCAAGAGACTCAGTCAGGTACATACATCCACCTGGTATGTTGTACAAGACTAAACTCAAAGTCTTCAGATTAGGAAAGTACTCAAAGTGTTTGATCATAGAGTTACTAGTATGTCAAACTGGACAATTTCTCCAACACCTTGGATCAAGAGCCTCCCGGACAGGCCCCCATTTGTTACAAAAAACGCGATTCTAAAAGCTTAGAGATCTCCAGTGAATACTAGAAAGGACTGCCCTTCTAGCATCCAGCCTGTTACTGGGTTTTCGTAACAAGTAGTCAGTATCCTTGTCCAATTATCCATTAGAATTCAGTATGATTCAATAGTGCTTCAGGATTACAACTGGTAGGCTACTAACTAGAGAAATTAAAATTTAATAAATTTATTAAGTCTAGAGGTATATTATCAAATTAAATTAAATTAAATTAATCACAGTAATCAAAATAATATCACTTCTCTCGAGTACAATATTATTGTGCTGAAAGCACATATCACATTTATAATTCTTAAGTACCGTCTGGTACATTAACATTTAATAAGATATTACAAATATGTACAAGTAAGTATGTATGTGTGTAAGTGCTCTAAGTAGTTCGCTATGTCTCACGACTCGACTAGACTTAAACAAGTGACTGACAAAGTCCTCAAATAAACTAACTTCTTGACCAACTGGCAGTCAGAACAGTCTGCTTGAACAATAAAAAGAATGCTAAGCCCAATAGCAATATAACAAGCAACTGCGACACAGAATCAGGAACAAGGAGATAATATAACGACACTAAGTAGGGACCATCTGCAGATCCTCCACAAAAGTCACAAAACTCCCATACTACTGAATCTAAGTTCAGCATAAGAAAATCCCCGACTGTGATAATACACAGATACCAGTACAAATTAGGTCAGAAGCTATAGCTCAGGACCTGAGTTACTCAGAGTGTCTATGCGACACACAACCTCAGTACAACGTCGAAAATCACTAAGTCTATACAATGTTCTGTGAACAGAGTTCTACAGAACTAACAAGAATAATGAGACAGACAATCTGTCCAACCACCAAGAGAGTCTAGACCAGACTGAATACTTCAGGCGAGGTGAGGACACCCCCCCTCGATCACGTGATAGCTCCGTGGGTTGCTGCCCAGCAACAACGAGAAGCCGGCAGTCTAACGAGCCACAAGCGATAATTACAGTAGTTAGACAATCAAGACTTGAACTGAGCACATAATATGTTACATCCTACCTCACAAAATTTAGCTAAGTCAAATAATAATAATATAAAGCAATATATTTACGATTTAGCTATTATCGCAAATATAAGCAATATAAAATTATATGAAAAGGTGATAATTATATATATACATTATATTCATAATCATAATATACATTATATATATTGCAACCCATTCAGGGGCAGGCCATTTAAAGATTTGGTTTGCAACACTCAGAACTGGAGAGTTTGAGGCTGAAGCAACTCAGAGATAAAGAACTGGTGAGTATTATTTCAGGTTGGTAGACAGTGGCCAACCAGGGAGATATTACCATCCTGTTGCATGAATGTAAAAATAGTCTGTTAAACATTTTGCACTGAGGTAGGATTGCCAATCATTTTTTTCTGTTCCTTGTACATGTAAATGGGCAGATAAATGTTTTAAACTGTTACATTCACTCTTCACTTATATTTACCTGACTGTATACATCTTCATATATGATCCTTCATTGGTCACGAAATCGTAATGACACGATTGCAAACAAACCATACCACTCTGATCGCGGGTTCTATCCCCACCCGTGGTATGGTTTATGATCCTTCATAGTTTGTACCTTTGTGTTCTGCATACATCCTGGTGACAGTGGTCTGTGAAGCTTTCCCTCGTGTATCATATTCATCACAAGGAATGATTTAGACTTGGGTTTATGAGTTGCATACACACATAATTAAACACTGAAGATAATCTGGATGCAGTGATTTGACAACTTGCAACATAACTTCAGAATTTAGCCAATTTATGCCTGTTTTCAGATTGATGACCTACAGCATAAAGTGAAGCAGGTGCAGAATCGTGAGAGGGAAACTCAAGAGTGTGCAAACAAAGTTAAAAAAGAATGCAACACCATCAGCTTTGAGATTGAGGCAAAAATGATCAAAATGCAACAAGAGCACATGGAGCAGTACAACACATTTTGTGAGGTGGTCGCACATTTGGCTCTTTGTGGGATCTGAAATATTTTTTATTGACCATGCCTGGAAAATATAAGTAAAACCCCTGGTCTCTAATGGTTTATTGCTAATATGGAAGTTGCTGTAGAACTATCTCCAGCCATCTGTCATTTTTATATATTTTAATAAAATTTGTGTCTTGTTTTTGTGGCTAATTACAGATATGTATAATTATGTAAATGGTATATAATACTGACAAGTAGATCAGTAAGATAGATGTGCAATAGTTTGGTATCTTTCTTCTTTCAACGAACCAACTGTATCCCACCAAAGCAGGGTGGCCCAATAAGAAAACAAAAGTTTCTCTTAACTTTAGTAATGTATACAAGAGAAGGGGTTACTAGCCTCTTACAACACGCATGGCTTACAGAGGAAGAATTCTGTTCCACTTCCCCATGGAGAGTTTGGTATCTATTTTTTATTTTTATTAAACGTCGGCTGTTTCCCACCAAGGCAGGGTGGGCTGAAAAAGAAAAACTCCCACCATCATTCACTCCATCACTGTCTTGCCAGAGGCATGCTTACACTACAATTATAAAACTGCAACATTAACACCCCTTTTTCAGAGTACTGACACTGTACTTCCCATCTCCAGGAATCGAGTCTGGCCTCCCGGTTTCCCTGAATCCCTTCATGAATGTTACCTTGCTTACACTCCAACAGCACGTTAAGTCCTAAAAATCACTTGTCTCCATTTGCTCCTATATAACACGCTCATGTATGCTTGCTGGAAGTCCAAGCCCTTTGCACACGAAACCTCCTTTACCCCCTCCCTCCAACCTTTCCTAGGCCAACCCCTACCCTACTTTCCCTCCACTACAGATTTATACACTCGAAGTCATTCTTATTTCGTTCCATCCTCTCTGTGTCCAAACCATCTCAATAACCCCTCCTGAGCCCTCTGGACAATGGTCTTGATAATCCTGCACCTCCTCCTAATCTCCAAACTACAGATTCTCTGTATTATATTCACACCACACATTACCCTCAGACATGACATCTCCACTGCCTCAAGCCTTCTCCTTGTTGCAACATTCACCATCCATACCTCACACCCATACAAGAGCATTTATATAACTATACTCTCATACATTCCCCTCTTTGCTTTCATGGATAAAGTTCTTTGTCTCCACAGATTCCTCGGTGCACCACTCACCTTTTTCCCCCTAGTCAATTCTATATTGTTGAAATGTTTTGCCTACGCTGTAAATTGCTTCTGCTGTCTCCTGTGAACTTGACAGAAGAAGCCTACCGTGTAGGCAACATGGTCTAACAATGAAGATACTAGAGATGTTTTAGTGATACATCATTCAAATTGTGATGTTCATGCTCTTCTGGAGAGTTGGCTAGAAAGCAAATATTTCCCTATGTTCAGCTAGCCTTGGTCGGAAATGTCCAATGTGTTCAAAAATTTGTCATGGCTACAGTATTAGTTTTGGGGTTTAGGTAGGGAAATTAGTCACTGTTGATAATGTATGATTATTAAAGATTAAATAAGTGTTAATAGAGATAATTTATGTTAAGGTTAATGATCCCTGTAATATTCCACAGAAAATTTCTGATCTTCGCAAAAAAGTGTTGGGCTTGGAAAAAGATGTTGACGAAAAGTCCTCAGAGGTGAGTACAGTATTTTGTACTGTCTATAAAATAATAAGTTTGGCATAAATACAGTGGTTGCTCTCATAACCATGTATCCAGTACTGTGATCAGTGATTGCCCTTACAAAAGTTGGATAAAAAGATGAGCATAACTGTCAACCAGCCTTTTATTGGGTAGTGTAAAAAAAAATAAAAATGGAAATAAAATTAATAACCAGCCATCCCCTTAAATAAGGCTGGTTATTAGTCTATATAATTTTTTTTTTTTTTTGGTTTACCATTTTAATAGTAATGTTATACAGTATTGAACTAGGCTTCCTGTCCTCCCCCACCTGAAAAGCATTTGAACCCTATGAACTTCTCTTCTATGTTTCTTAGTCAGATGATGACTGGATCACTGATGTTCAAACCATCATGTAGAGTTCCTTGACTGATATTTCAAACATTTATTTATATGATTAGATGTGGTATGTTTAGCAGTTAAAATGTCTGGGAAAAAATTTTACACATTTAGGCACTTTTTAGTCTTGTAGCCAAATTTAACTGAAAAGATCATTGACTATATATGTAGTTATAAAGAACATAAGAATATAGGAACACTGCAGAAGGCCTACTGGCCCATGCGAGGCAGGTCCTTATCAAAACGACCTCTACCTAAAGATACCCAAGAAATAACTCCCCGTACCCAATGACACCATTCAAACCCAGCCCCTCCCACTCATATATTTGTCCAGTCTCTTCTTAAAGCTACCCAAGGTCCTAGCCTCTATCACCCCACTGGGAAGACTGTTCCACGCATCAATTTTAAGATTGATTGACATGCATTAAGGATTAGTATGAGAAGTGACCTACATCATATGCACTTTATTCATTTCTCTACATTTAGAAAGGTATTAAATTTTCTGTACTGTATTTCCAGTTGGAGTTAACAAAGTGTCATACTGCAGAGCTAGAAGAAAATCTTGCCGGAGCCCAGGAGAGGTTGAAAGAGTCGGGGTCTAATCAGTTGCAGTTGGAAACACTGCAGTTACAGCATAATAGAGAAAAAGCAAAAGTTCAGGTAAAAGACGTTATGTAGAGTTTTTTCCTATTATTTCATTTCCTAGGAAAGGTTGGAGGGAGGGGGTAAAGGAGGTTTTGTGTGCGAGGGGCTTGGACTTCCAGCAGGCATGCGTGAGCATGTTTGATAGGAGTGAATGGAGACAAATGGTTTTTAATACTTGACGTGCTGTTGGAGTGTGAGCAAAGTAACATTTATGAAGGGGTTCAGGGAAACCAGCAGGCCGGACTTGAGTCCTGGAGATGGGAAGTACAGTGCCTGCACTCTGAAGGAGCGGTGTTAATGTTGCAGTTTAAAAAATGTAGTGTAAAGCACCCTTCTGGCAAGACAGTGATGGAGTGAATGATGGTGAAAGTTTTTCTTTTTCAGGCCACCCTGCCTTGGTGGGACTCGGCCAGTGTGTTAATAATGTTAATAATATTTCATTTCCAGGCGATACTGTGAGAATTCCTCTTTGCAGTAATTTGGAATACAAAACATAATGTGTGCATGCCCATAAAACAAAGCCGTCTCTGTAAGTTCACAAGCCCAGCCTCTTGGTGACAGTTTTAAGAACCAATTTTTATTTTTTTTTTTCACTGGATCAACAGTGAATAAGCTTTACTACACACAAGTATGAATGGTAAAGTGCTCTTCTCGTGGTTGATGTTTAGGTGCTTTCAGTTATTTCCCACAAAATGCAGTTCTGTGTTTTCTTGACAGTGCTGTATGACCCTTGTGGATTTAGCATTTAGTTCTGATTTTTATTATTATGTTTGCTTGGTTACTAAATATTATGAGGTGTAGTGATGAATGATGTAAGTGGCTGACTAGTACCTTCATCCTCCCTACATCTATTTTGTATTTTCTCTTACAATACCTGAAAAAGCCTAGGCGTGTAAGCCGTTTAAGTCATTTCCAGTAAATTCCCTATAAACCTGCACTTACAAGAGTAACTTTGTACTATTTTGATCTGACCTGGACCACTGTCAAGTCACAATTGAGGCAAGAAAAGTAGAGGCCAGAAGACACCACAGGAGGGGGCTGGGGAAAGCAGGGAGTGGTGGCAGTAGTTGTAAAATCCACAGCAGCAGCAGTAGTAGTAAAGGTAGCAGCAGTGGTAGTAGTAATTGTAGTAGTAACAGTAATGTTAGTAGTGGTAGAATTAATAGTGTAGTAGTAATAGTTAATATGAGCAAAGAATAAAGGGGCACTACAGGAAATTTCCTGGCACATGCCAGGTAGGACTAATCATGGGGTAATAAGAGTGGATTACATTTCAAGGCAGTAGAGAATAAAGTATCTTCACATTCTGGCACCTGTCTGCAAGATGGCAGAGAAGCACTGCAATAGACCTACTGGCTCAAGCTAGGAAAGAAAAAGAAGCAAGAAAGAGGGAAGTCAGAAGACAGGAAAAACAGTAGGAAATGCAAATGAGACATCAAGAGAAATTGAGAGGGGGGGGAGGGAAGCAAAGGTGGAATCAAGTTACATCGTCTAAAAGTGTTGTAAGAAAGGCAAGCATCCACAGAAACAAAGCCAGGACTAAAATTAATGTATAATGGATGTATTTAAGAGCTGATTTGACAGGATGGCATGTTAGACTAGAAGAAGGGTAAGATAGTTTCATCAGAGGACCAAGCAACAGGACAGTTGTGATTTCTGACATAACAGAAAGGAGCATTGTTTTTGGCAAGATGAACACTGTTGTGCTTTTTGCCGGAAGGGAGCAGCCAGTTTTACCAAAGTATTGGAGAGGAAAAGACAGCAGGAAATGGAGTAAACACTGGAAGCATCAGTGACAGAAGTATGATGGGTCGCCCTGCCATGGTGGGTGATGGCTGTTGAGGAAAAAAAATAATTAATAGATAGGTTAATTTAACTTTAATTCTTGTCTGCCCTTTAAAGTGTCTTTTGGGACTTAATTTTAAGGATTTACAATATTTTCCAGCATATAACTTTTTTCTCTTTCCTTTTCTCTCTTTTTCTTTCTTTTTTACCCCTTTCCAAAATTTGATTCTCAGAATCACTCAGCATTTTACATGGTGAAGGTCAAGCTTGGGGTCTAAGAATAATTCCATTTAACAAAGAGAATTAAACAGAATAAGAAATAAACAAGGGATTTTCAGTAAATTTAGGGTGCATCTTGTATGCTGCGAAATACGATGATCTCCTACCTTCAAGTTGTGAAAATAAAAGGAAAAGCAACAAATGACTTATCACATGGACTGTTCCCACCAAGGTAGGGCGACTCAAAATAGGAAATACATTCTCCGTAACTTGTTCAGCAGAAGCCTTGCCAGAAGTGCATACAATTCAGATGGCATAAGTAAATCTATCTTTCTTTCAACAAACTGGCCATATCCCACTGAGGCAGGCTGACCCCAAAAAAAAAAAAAAAAAATAATTCATGTTTCTCTTTTAAAATTTAGTGCATACAGGAGAAGGGGTTACTAGCCCCTTGCTCTTGGCATTTTAGTTGCCTCTTAAGTCACGCATGACTTATGGAGGAAGAATTCTGTTCCACTTTCCTATGGAGATAAGAGGGAATAAACAAGAACAAGAGCTAGTAAGAAAATAGAAGAAAACCCAGAGAGGTGTATTTTTTTTTTTTTTAACAAACCGGACGTATCCCACCAAGGCGGGGTGGCCCAAAAAGAAAAACTAAAGTTTCTCTTTTTAAATTTAGTAATTTATACAAGAGAAGGGGTTACTAGCCCCTTGCCCCTGGCATTTTGGTCGCATCTTACAACACGCATGGCTTACGGAAGAAGAATTCTGTTCCACTTCCCCATGGAGATAAGAGGAAGTAAACAAGAACAAGAACTAGAAAGAAAATAGCAGAAAACCCAGAGGGGTTTGTATATATATATGCTTGTACATGTATGCGTAGTGTGACCTAAGTGTAAGTAGAAGTAGCAAGACGTACCTGAAATCTTGCATGTTTATGAGACAGAAAAAAGACACCAGCAATCCTACCATCATGTAAAACAATTACAGGCTTCCATTTTACACTCGCTTGGCAAGACAGTAGTATCTCCCTGGTCACTTGCTGTCTACCAACCTACTACCTAGGAGTTTCTCTTTTTAAATTTAGTAATACAGTATGTGCCCCTTGCTCCCAGCATTTTAGTCGCCTCTTATGCCACGCATGGCTTATGGGTAAAGAAGTCTGTTCCACTTCCCCATGGAGAGACATTTGGTACTGTATTTAGTAAATCATTATGCACAAAACATTTCAGGAACTAAAGCTGCAGCTGGAAAAGCTGGAGGTGCTGCGGAACAAAGCTGATGTCTTCGATTCTACTGTGGGAAAGTTCTCTCTCCTGCAGAAGGAACTGTCTAAGTTAAAAGAGGACAATAAGTTTCTAAGGTTTGTTGAACCTAACTGAAAGTAACTGAGATAATTTAACTTACCAGTATTAAAAATTTGTATTCCGTCTTCTGAAGACGAATCTGTTAAAAGTATATATGGGTATACAGCCTCTCCTCACTTAGCGATGCACTTGTTTACTGACAACTTGGACTTATGACAGGTTCTCTGACCAGTATGAATACCTAAATAATGTACATATATTAGAGCTGATTTCCTCTATTCTGTTTATTACAATATACAGTACACCACTGTATAAACATTTAAAAATATACCAGAAATGTTATAAATGGTGCAAAGGCGACATTAAAACAATATCACAGATGGTTGACACAAACTCACTACCATTATAGTATGCTCCTTGCTTAGCGACGAATTCATTTACCAATGTGGTCTTAGGAACAGAACTCCATCGTTAAGTGAGGAGAGGCTGTATTTGCTTTTAATTTCAAATATTTTTATATTTCATTTAAAAACTGAATCTCGAAATTTCCAGGAAACTTTTTTTTGCAACAAGAGACTTCCTTTTAATTGATAATTATCTGCTATTACTTGTTACAGAGAGACTGCTAGAAACACTGAGCTCTTAGAAGAAAAACTAGATGGTGCTCAGCAGCTCGTAAAGTTACTGGAAAAGCGCTGTGAAGATAATGCATATTTACAGGCAGAGAATGACCTGCTGAAGGTAGCTATCCAGTTGCATAAGCAATGGCAGAGACTACAGTATTAGATCCAAATGCAGACTTAGTGTTGGCAAAATGGCCGACATTTTTATTGCTTGCATATAACCTTTCTATTATCTGAATCCTACTTGAAGACAATGAAAATACTTTAAAATGCTTTTTTTATGATCTGTGTTTCAGGAAACTGTGCAGCAGTATGAATCAGTAGTCAAGAAGGAGTTTGGGTTTGAACACAAAGCTACGCCACAAGAATTACAACATCACATTACCAAACTCAAGCAAGGGGACGAAACTCTCACCGAAGGTATAGCACAGCTTCGGGCCAGGTGAGTTAGTGCATGCTCTATATGAGTGCATGAATAAACAAAACCACAGCTTCTGTGTGTACAATATTAATATGAAATGTCTAAAATAGTAATTCTTTTAACCCTTTGAGGGTCGACAGGCCCTCACCGAAACTCGTTCTCAGGGTCGGCCAAATTTAAAAAAAAAAAAAAATTATTTTCTCTTATGAAAAGATAGAGAATCTTTTCCCGATCATGAAGACACCAAAAGTTTGAAATTTGATAGAAAACTTACGGAATTATGCTCTCGCAAAGTTAGCGGTCTCGGCGATGTTTACGCATCGGCGATTTTGCCCACTTTGAGCCCCATTTTCGGCCAATTCCACTGTACTAGTCGACAAAAAACATGAATATTTCGCTAGAACTCCATTTTTTCTATCGAATGTGTGCAAGAAACCACCCATTTATGAAATTCAACTATTCAGTACAGTGGTCAGAATTTAGCAATTTTGCCAATTTCACACAAATTTCAAAAGATGCCAATTTCCGAATAGGGTCCAGAATAAACAAGAAAGACATTCCTGGCACTAAAATGACATTTCCTCTAGTCATTAGTCACATCTCAAGGCCCCTCTTATATTCTTTTGCTTTCCACTTTGAATTTTTATTCTCACAAAAAATATAAGATTTACTGTTATGCAGACTACTGCATTAGTGTAAAAAATGGTATAAATATTATTGGTGCACTTGTGAAAGAATATTAGACTCACCAGTTGACGTGTATTGCACGCTTGGCACGATTTGTTTACTTTTGAAATTTGGTAAAAATCGAACATTTCTGCTACTTTGAGCTCAATTTCAATGTACCTTTCATTGTAAAACCAGTCAAAATCATCTCAATTTCTGTAATATGTCTTCCATTCTATAAAATGAGACCAAGAAAACTAGAATATAACAATAAATACCATACGAAAATACACTGCAAAGTCGCTGATTTATTCCAAAAAAATGGTCAGAGTTTTTTTTTTCTCATTATGCACTGTGTGCTGCAGGATTTTTTTTAGACTGTGCACACTGACCACATAGACCCATTCTTTCATATGTAGGCCTACCAGCTTTCTCCCACTAGATTTGAGGGCACTAGAATTTAGGCGTACTAGTACGTCAAAAACCCTGGGTCGTAAGCCGTACTAGTACGTCCGAAACCCTCAAAGGGTTAATGGTGGTGAGTTACAGATTTTTTTTTTTTTTTTTTTTTTTTTTCCAACAAGTCGGCCGTCTCCCACCAAGGCAGGGTGACCCAAAAAAGAAAGAAAATCCCCAAAAAGAAAATACTTTCATCATCATTCAACACTTTCACCACACTCGCACATTATCATTGTTTTTGCAGAGGTGCTCAGAATACAACAGTTTAGAAGCATACACATATAAAGATACACAACATATCCCTCCAAACTGCCAATATCCCAAACCCCTCCTTTAAAGTGCAGGCATTGTACTTCCCATTTCCAGGACTCAAGTCCGACTATATGAAAATAACCGGTTTCCCTGAATCCCTTCACTAAATATTACCCTGCTCACACTCCAACAGATCGTCAGGTCCCAAGTACCATTCGTCTCCATTCACTCCTATCTAACATTCACGCACGCTTGCTGGAAGTCCAAGCCCCTTACCCACAAAACCTCCTTTACCCCCTCTCTCCAACCCTTTCGAGGACGACCCCTACCCCGCCTTCCTTCCCCTATAGATTTATATGCTTTCCATGTCATTCTACTTTGATCCATTCTCTCTAAATGACCAAACCACCTCAACAACCCCTCTTCTGCCCTCTGACTAATACTTTTATTAACTCCACACCTTTTCCTAATTTCCACACTCCAAATTTTCTGCATAATATTTACACCACACATTGCCCTTAAACAGGACATCTCCGCTGCCTCCAACCGTCTCCTCGCTGCTGCATTTACCACACAAGCTTCACACCCATATAAGAGTGTTGGTACTACTATACTTTCATACATTCCCTTCTTTGCCTCCATAGATAACGTTTTTTGACTCCACATATACCTCAACGCACCACTCACCTTTTTTCCCTCATCAATTCTATGATTAACCTCATCCTTCATAAATCCATCCGCCGACACGTCAACTCCCAAGTATCTGAAAACATTCACTTCTTCCATACTCCTCCTCCCCAATTTGATATCCAATTTTTCTTTATCTAAATCATTTGACACCCTCATCACCTTACTCTTTTCTATGTTCACTTTCAACTTTCTACGTTTACACACATTCCCAAACTCATCCACTAACCTTTGCAATTTTTCTTTAGAATCTCCCATAAGCACAGTATCATCAGCAAAAAGTAACTGTGTCAATTCCCATTTTGAATTTGATTCCCCAAAATTTAATCCCACCCCTCTCCCGAACACCCTAGCATTTACTTCCTTTACAACCCCATCTATAAATATATTAAACAACCATGGTGACATTACACATCCCTGTCTAAGACCTACTTTTACCGGGAAGTAGTCTCCCTCTCTTCTAGACACCCTAACCTGAGCCTCACTATCCTCATAAAAACTCTTTACAGCATTTAACCCTTTGACTGTTTTCGACGTATAAATACGTCTTACGAGCCAATGTTTCTGACGTATATATACTCAATAATTCTAGCGGCTTCAAATCAAGCGGGAGAAAGCTGGTAGGCCCACATGTGAGAGAATGGGTCTGTGTGGTCAGTGTGCACCACATAAAAAAAATCCTGCAGCACACATTGCGTAATGAGAAAAAAAACTCTGATCGTTTTTTTGGAATAAAACGCCGAATTTGAGGTGTATTTTCGTATAGTATTTATCGTTGTATTCACGTTTTCATGGTCTTAGGTGATAAAATGGAAAACATATTACAGAAATAGAGATGATATTTATTACTTTGACAATGAAAATGACCTTGAAACTGAGCTCAAAGTAGCGGAAATGTTCGATTTTTACCAATGTTCAGGAGTAAATAAATCACACCACACGTCCAATACACGTCAACTGGGAGTCTAATATTCTTTCACTAGTGCACTGATATTATTTATATCATTTTTACAATAATGCAGTAGTCTGCATAACAGTAAATTTTGTATTTTTTTGTATGAATAAAAAATCAAAATAGAAAGCAATAATAATATAAGAGGGACCTAGAGATATGACTAATGAACAGAGCATATGTTATTTTAGTGCCACGAATGTCTACCTTGTTTATTCTGGACCCTATTTTGAAATTGGCATCTTTTTTAGTTTGCGTGAAATTGGCCAAATTGCCAATTTCTGACCACCATATTGGGTAGTCCAAATTAGTAAATGGGAGGTTTCTTGTACTCAGCTGATAGATAAAATGGAGTTCTAAAGAAATAGCTATGAGTTTGGTCAACTGGAACAATGGAATTGGCTGAAAATAGGGCTCAAAGTCAGCAAAATCGCCGATACGCATATGTCGCTGAGACCGCTAACTTCGCGGGAGCCTGAAACAGTCAAAGGGTTAATAACTTACCACCTATTCCATATACTTGCAACATCTGCCACATTGCTCCTCTATCCACTCTATCATATGCCTTTTCTAAATCCTTAAATGCAATAAAAACTTCCCTACCATTATCTAAATACTGTTCACATATATGCTTCAATGTAAACACTTGATCTACACATTCCCTACCCACTCTGAAACCTCCTTGCTCATCCACAATCCTACATTCTGTCTTACCTCTAATTCTTTCAGTTATAACCCTACCGTACACTTTTCCTGGTATACTCAGTAAACTTATTCCTCTATAATTTTTACAGTCTCTTTTGTCCCCTTTCCCTTTATATAAAGGGACTATACATGCTCTCCGCCAATCCCTAGGTACCTTCCCCTCTTTCATACATTTATTAAACAAAAGTACCAACCACTCCAACACTATATCCCCCCCTGCTTTTAACATTTCTGTCATGATCCCATCAGTTCCAGCTGCTTTACCCCCTTTCATTTTACTTAATGCCTCACGTACCTCCCCCACACTTACATTCTGCTCTTCTTCACTCCTAAAAGATGGTATACCTCCCTGACCAGTGCATGAAATTACTGCCTCTGTTTCTTCCTTAACATTTAAAAGTTCCTCAAAATATTCTCGCCATCTACCTAATACCTCCATCTCTCCATCTACTAACTCCCCTACTCTGTTTTTAACTGACGAATCCATACTTTCCCTTGGCTTTCTTAACTTGTTTAACTCACTCCAAAATTTTTTCTTATTTTCATTAAAATTTCTTGACAGTGCCTCTCCCACTCTATCATCTGCTCTCCTTTTGCACTCTCTCACCACTCTCTTTACCTTTCTTTAACTCTCCATATACTCTGCTCTTCTTATAACACTTCTGCTTTGTAAAAACCTCTCATAAGCTACCTTTTTCTCTTTTATCACACCCTTTACTTCATCATTCCACCAATCACTCCTCTTTCCTCCTGCCCCCACCCTCTTATAACCACAAACTTCTGCCCCACATTCTAATACTGCATTTTTAAAACTATTCCAACCCCCTTCACCCCCCCCCCCCCCCCACTACTCATCTTTGCACTAGCCCACCTTTCTGCCAATAGTCGCTTATATCTCACCCGAACTTCCTCCTCCCTTAGTTTATACACTTTCACCTCCCTCTTACTTGTTGTTGCCACCTTCCTCTTTTCCGATCTCCCTCTTACTCTAACTGTAGCTACAACTAAATAATGATCCGATATATCAGTTGCCCCTCTATGAACATGTACATCCTGGAGCCTACCCATCAACCTTTTATCCACCAATACATAATCTAATAAACTACTTTCATTACGTGCTACATCATACCTTGTATATTTATTTATCCTCTTTTTCATAAAATATGTATTACTTATTACCAAATCTCTTTCTGCACATAGCTCAATTAAAGGCTCCCCATTTATATTTACCCCTGGCACCCCAAATTTACCTACTACTCCCTCCATAACATTTTTACCCACTTTAGCATTGAAATCCCCAACCACCATTACTCTCACACTTGATTCAAAACTCCCCACGCATTCACTCAACATTTCCCAAAATCTCTCTCTCTCCTCTACACTTCTCTCTTCTCCAGGTGCATACACGCTTATTATAACCCACTTTTCACATCCAATCTTTATTTTACTCCACATAATCCTAGAATTAATACATTTATAGTCCCTCTTTTCCTGCCATAGCTTATCCTTCAACATTATTGCTACTCCTTCTTTAGCTCTAACTCTATTTGAAACCCCTGACCTAATCCCATTTATTCCTCTCCACTGAAACTCTCCCATCCCCTTCGGCTTTGTTTCACTTAAAGCCAGGACATCCAGCTTCTTCTCATTCATAACATCCACAATCATCTCTTTCTTATCATCTGCACAACATCCACGCACATTCAGACTTCCCACTTTGACAATTAGATACCAGCAACAAATACTTTTGGATATTTGCATAATAAACTACATGTACTTTTTTGTTATTAATGTTGAAATAAATTTCTTCTTTCTCAGGACCTCCCTAGCTTTTCTTTCCCTCTTTAGATTGTTGCCAAGTTTTACTACATGCCTTTATTATTTTTATTACTATTATTACTCATATTATAATCAAAACTGTAAGTGCTACACAAATAACCCGCACATAGAAGAGAGGAGCTTACGACGACGTTTCGGTCCGACTTGGACCATTTACAAAGTGTGACTTTGTAAATGGTCCAAGTCAGACCGAAACGTCGTCGTAAGCTCCTCTCTTCTATGTGCGGGTTATTTGTGTATCGTTCCAGTCACGGTATTGTGCCTTTTTTGTTATCTGTAAGTGCTACACTCACAAGGGTCATACAGTGCTGATTATTGCTCATAATGGTCTAGTTCTGAGCTCTTTGTATGTTTAAATCCTGATGCCACATCTCATTGTTGAAGCTCCGTTAGTGTTCAGACTATTTGCAAGGGTTGAAATCTATACATATGTTTTGGTAAGGGTGTCCATGCAGCAGGTATCACTTGCAAAAGCATCAGTGTATGTGGGAAAAAATAGTGTGCTGTAGTAAATATATTTATCATACTTTTTTGGGTAGGGCTTTTGTTTTCCCTCACTTGAGATTAAAGCAAGGTTGATACACAGACATTTGTCATTTATTTTTTCTATAATATTTCTTCAGACAAATGTGTAAATTGAATATTTTCATTATTTGTATAGATGTGGATTGAGTGCTTGTTGTAGTTATGTATATACAGTATGTAGGGAACAGGTAGAGCATGGTACACCTATAGAAGGAATACATTTATCCAGAAATATAGTTCTTACACTAATGCCAGTGAAACTGATTTACTAAATGTGTTTTCATGCCACAGTCAGAAATCCCTGGAGGAGAGTCGTGTATCAGAGGAGGAAGAGATAAAGGCACTGAAGGCCAGATTAGGGAAGCAGATGCATAACAACCAGCAGAATGCTCATCTTATCAAGAGACTACAAAGAAAGTTGATTTTAGCCACTAAGGTAATCTGTCAATTTATGTTTACCTCTTTCTTGTTTTACCATAAAAATGTGGTTTTTGCTATAACTTGAATACTGAACATACTCTATACGTATTGCCAATCTTAGTGTGTCTCCTCTTTTACCAAAGGAACGCGATGGTTTAAAGAGCATCCTCGACTCTTATGACTCGGAGGTAACGATTAACCACTCAGTTGTTAGCCAAGAAAAAATTACGAAGTTGGAAGGTCTCTTGGAGTTGTACAAACAAGAGCTTCAGCATCACGAGAGTGAGCTAGACATATTAGATAAAAATAAAACTGAAGAGACTGCTGCAACACAAGTCAGTTTCATTATCTTTTTCTTTTTTCTTTTAGGACATTGAGTGGTGATAGTTTAATTTGCTTCATCTTTTAAGATGTTTTTTAGTGACAAGGTACTGTAGTCTAAATTTTTAAGTCATTGGGAATTGAAACCGTGGTCTGACTGTCCTAAGATTACTTGCCGGGAAGGCTGTCCACTACAGTCTGTAAATTAGAATTCTGATCACTTCTTAAAAGTTGCTTATAGTCATTTATGATGAATTTCTTAGTGCAATTTAAATTTACTTACCATATTTTATGGTGAACAAGATGATCCTGTGTCAAGGGCCCTCTGCTCCCCCATTCCAGTTAGCTAAATTTTTGGGAAAAAAAAAGATTAACGGTACTTTGCCCTCCAAGATGCTGGCTAAATTTTCAAGATGTATTTCGGGAAAAAAATAACAGTCTTCAACACTAAAATATGGCAGTTGTTAGAGAATAATCTGAAATTGCTAAAAAAAAACAATTTTTCAATACATTGATATGCAATATATTTTGAAAGATAATATTGAAGTTGTAGAGTAAATGCATTGATTCTTTACTCTTAAATATTTTCTGTAAGATTTTCCTCATTTGCACATAATTGTTCATTCCTTAGCCAAGAAAAGAAGATGCTGAGAAGATTTCATCCTTGGAGAAGAAGGTTTTGGAGCTAGAGAGTGAAATTGTTAAGTTGAAACATGCCAGGGAAGTCCTAGAACTTAGACTTGAGCACCGAGCACTCAAGGGCGACTATGACCCTACAAAGATAAAAATTCTACATTTTGAGTAAGTTGAACTTGGAGTTTATGTAGCTGGGTGATAAAAAGGGCTAGTGATAGATGTACTATCTTGGAGAGAAACTTAACGTACAAGTAGGATAGGTACAGAGGATCTTCAAACAGATGACATTTTGCTGGCAAAATTAGAAATAGCTGTAAATCCTAGCAGAACATATTAGGTTAGGATAAAGGTGCAATCCTCGTAAGGTTGTACAGAGAATGTGATGGGTTAGAGGTACATGTTGACATAAAATGGGTTTTATGTTTTCTCTTGTGGCTGTGCAATATAGAGGTGGAATTATAAAGATCTGTGGATTATTATATTCACTTGGAAGAGCTAAACCCATAAAGGTCATACAGCTCTGGAGAACGGGAGGTGATCATACTTGATTCAGGGAGAGCTGGAGTTCCTTGGATTAGGAATTCATCAGCATCGAGTCACTTTCTTTGAAGGAATAGAACTGTAGATAATTATTTTTGAATTATATAATGTTGATTTCAAAGACTTCATGCCTGTTTGAATTTTTTTTTTTTTTTTTAGAATTTGTTATGCTAGCAGCAGATTGAGAATTCAGTATACCTGAGTTTGAATGCTGCCTCTAAGGAGTGTTAAAAGTGGGACAGAAATTGTAAGCAGCATTCTTAGCCAATCAGGCAGTCATCAGTTTTCTACATCTTACACTGTTACTTCCATCTCTCTCTCTCTTGCAAAGGTATATAACCCCTCTTCATATATGCTCATGTGATTTACAAATGCTCAAAAATTAAAGATGAAATAGATCAGTCCTGGACCATTATAAATCTGCAGGTTTTGCAACTTCATAATGGTTCAGGAATGACTGAAGCAGTGTCTATTGTAATTTTTGTTCCAATTTTTGGGCTACAAATTTTTTTTAACCCTTGTGTTGTGACTATTTTTTGTGGTGACGTAATATTTGGAATCTTGATTTTGTCTGACTTGTGGATACATATTGCTGATCCTAAAATAAAACACTACTCTCTATCATTTTTACATTCCAGTCCTTGTCTTTCATAAATATTGATCTCTAATCCTTCAAGAACCATTTGTGGAGAGACAATAATTATGAGATATGATACAGGGTGTAATGGCAATAGTTTGTTGAACTATGTATTGGTGGATAAAAGGTTGATGGGGTAGACTTTGGATGTTCATGTTTATAATGAAGGGGGAAAGATGAGGTGAACCATAGAACATTATCCATTGGACCAAAAGGAAAATGTATGAGGGTACAGTGGTACCCAGGGCCGACCTTAAGCTGATTGGACAGATTGTTCCCACTTGGGCCCCATGTCTAAGGGGAGGCCCCTTGCTAGATTGTAATCTACTCTCGGCTTGTCAAGTACACACAACAACAGGAAGTAAAAAAAAAAAGGGGGGGGGGGCATCTGGAGAAGGAGTTTTTCCAAGTTGAAACTGATCAAATCTTACTTGAGATCATCAGTTCAGCAAGAACATTTGAACAATTTAGCAGTTACAGTGGAACCTCAAATATCGAACTTTCTTCGGTCCAGAAGCCTGTTCGACTGCCTTTACCGAATGAATTTATTCCCATCAGGAATAATGTAAATTAGATTAGTCCATTTCAGACCCTTAAAAATACGCTTATAAAAGCACTTACAAAAATACACTTACATAATTGGTTGTGTTGGGAGCAGTTCGATTTTTGAGGTTCCACTGTATGTCCATTGAATCGGAAATTAGCAGGAGTTTAAACTTCAACAAAATTCTAAAAGACTTTGCAGAGAAAAAAGCAAGAAAAATAACTTTCTCCTAATAAAAGGAAATAATAATATGACTCGTTTGTAGTTTGAATGTTAAGTGATTTTTAGAAGTCCAAAAAAGATAATTTGTTTCCAACAGTGCACTTAAATTCTGATTTTTTATTTCTGAGCAAAAATAAATTAATATTTTTAATAAACCATTTCACAGTCACTAAAGCAAGTGGTATTATGACTATGTACTTTTCAGAGGTGATACATAAATTTTGTTTGTTACTTGTAGGCTTACATGTACGCAATTTTACACTAAAATGTAGCTTACATCTGTTTGGTCTATTAACTCTCGTGCATTTTTTAAGCGCACAGTTTGATTGCTTTCCATACATGGGACCCACCAAAATTGTTCCTAATTAGGCCCCGTATCTCCTAAGGCTGGCTCTGGTGGTACCAACTCTTATGTGAGATGGGAGTGAAGTGTAGGTTGTTAATGTTGCAGCAAGGAGGAGGCTGGAGGCAGTGGAAATGTCGTGTCCGAGGGCAATGTGTGGTTTGAATATTAAGCAGATAATTCATAGCTTGGAGATAGGAAGAAGTGTGAGATTACTAAAAGTAATATAAAGAGGGTTGAGGAGGGGTTATGGAGGTGGTTTGGAAAAATAGGATGACATGGAGGGTGCATATATTTGTAGTGGAAGGAAGTCAGGGTAGGGGTTGACCTAGGAAATGTTGAAGGGAAGGGTAAAGGAGATTTTTGCATGCAAGGGGGCTTTGACATATAGCAGGCATGTGTGAAAATGTTAGATAGGAGTGATTGAAGGCAGATAAATTTTTGGGACTTAATGAGCTGTTGGAGTGTGAGCAGGGTAATATTTTGTGAAGGGATTCAGGGAAACTGGTTAACTGGACTTGAGTCCAGGAGATGGGAAGTACAGTGCCTACACTTTGAAGGAGGGATGGGGGTATTTGCAGTTTGGATGTGTATCTGAACTGTAGTATTGGTGTGCCTCTGGCAAGACAGTGATAAGAGTGAATGATGGTGAAAATGTTTCTTCTTTTTCAGGTCACCTTGCCTTGGTGGGAGACTGCCAGTGTTAAAAGAAATTAGAAATCTTATAAGAAATTCAGCATGCCTTACTTATTCAATTTTTATTTCTCTTTCATAGGAAGAATCCCTTAGCAAAAGCAATTGAAAATAGAGGTACAGAAATCCAATGTTTACAAACTGAAAATGAGGCTTTACGAGAACGAGTGAAACTTCTAGAGCAAGGTCAGGTACAAAACCTTACAGAAAGGGTTGGGATGAAGATGAGCAAAGGAATTCACTCCAGCAAAGAAGTTGCAGGTAAGTAACTAAACAGATTTAGTTTCTCATAAGGAATGCCATTCAAGTGTGTTTCATAATGAAGGAAAATCATAGAATGTTTGAACAAGAGAAGTGCACTTTGATCATTTGTTACAAAGTACTGTATTTTCTGACTTTTTTTTTTTTAATTATTATTATCTAGCATTTTGTTGCACAATGTACTTTTTTTTTTTTTTTTTTTTTTTTTTTTCTTTTTTTTCCACATTTTTTAATCTGGTACTGGCAAATGGGAGAAATTACTAGTACATTACCTGTTTTTAATATGAAGGAAAACTTGGTACATTTGTTCAGAATGTATCTGATTAGCCGAGCTGTGAGCTGCACGTGTCAACATTTTGATTTTTTAGTCAGGCAATCATGAAACCCGGTGGCCTGGTGGCTAAAAGCTCTTGCTTCACACACGGAGTGCCCGGGTTCGATTCCCGGTGGGGTGGAAACATTTCGACATGCTTCCTTATACCTGTTGTCCTGTTCACCTAGCAGCAAATAGATACCTGGGTGTTAGTCGACTGGTGTGGGTTGCATCCTGGGGGATAAGATTGAGGACCCCAATGGAAATAAGTTAGACAGTCCTCGATGACACACTGATTTTCTTGGATTATCCTGGGTGGCTAACCCTCTGGGGTTAAAAATCTGAAGAAAATCTTATCTTAACACCGGGTTGAGAGGGGAAAAACTATGGAACTTTTCTGAGCAGTAATAATTTATTGTAATACCTGTAGTGCATTAAATTTCTTGAATACTTTTCTGTTTAGTAATACATTTTTCTTTCATTTCAGAACTGAAGGTAAAAATAAAATCAACAGAAATGCAAAACAAGCGACTGCTAGAGGTATTCAAACGCAAATCAAAGGAGATGCGTGAAGTCGTGTATCAGTTAACTGGCTACAGAGTAGATGTCTTTGGGGATAAGCATTATAAACTCATCAATATGTATGCAGACTCTTGTGAAGACTACTTTCTGTTTGAGGTATTGCTTCGTAATGTTTTTGTTCTGATACAAAAGTAATGCATTTTATTTGCCAGTTCATCTAACACCCATGATGTAATAAGATCACAGTAAACAGGTGATATCACAATATGCAGAACACCCACTGTGAAAAAATAATGAGCTGAGCACTTCTGTGATTTCTCACATTATCGAGGAGCTGTGCATGCATCCGACACCCAAGTTGAGTCTCGGAAACTAGTTTGTGGTAGAATGGTAATGCATGTAAGGTAACGAGCAGTCTAATGCACTGTATTATAAATTATTTCATTCATGGGGGAGAGGAAATACTAAACCTATATGACGACATTTCGGTCCGACTTGGACCATTTATGTTGTCATAAACTCCTCTCTGTGTGCAGGTTATTTGTGTATTGTTCCAGTTTCAGTATTGTGCCTTTGTGTTCTTTATTAACCCATAGAAGCTATACAGCACTTTGAGGAATGGGAGGTAATCAGGCTTGATCCATGGATTGGGAAGTCAGGTCTCATACCTTGGATCAAGCACCCTCACTGGTATCGAGGAATTCCCGTAAGGAGAATATAATGCTTGGAGGATTAATTAATGCTCAGGAGCTTCAAGTAATTTTTTATTTAGCACATTGGTTAGTAAATATAATGTAACTAGTACATGTTGTGAATGTCTTTAAAGAATAGGTGCTGAAGAATAATAAAATCCCATATTAATTATAATCATCACTATTATTATTGCCAGCTTAATACTTAAACTTAAGTGAATGAAAGTGGATCACAAAGCACTGAATATACATATACACCAGTTGAGTTATATTTCAAATGAAAATAGAGGACTTGCAGTACTCTGTTGATTTTTTAACAAGTCGGCTGTCTCCCACTGAGGCAGGGTGACCCAAAAAGAAAGAAAATTCCCAAAAAGAAAATACTTTCATCATTCAACACTCGCCTCACTTAAACATAATCACCATTTTTGCAGAGGTGCTCAGAATACAACAGTTTAGAAGCATATACGTATAAAGATACACAACATATCCCTCTAAACTTCCAGTATCCCAAACCCCTCCTTTGAAGTGCAGGCATTGTACTTCCCATTTCCAGGACTCGAATCTGGCTATATAAAAATAACCGGTTTCCCTGAATCCCTTCACTAAATATTACCCTGCTCACACTCCAACACCTCATCAGATCCCAAAAACCATTCATCTCCATTCACTCCTATCTAACACGCTCACACACGCTTGCTGGAAGTCCAAACCCCTCGCCCACAAAACTTCCTTTACCCCCTTCCTCCAACCTTTTCGAGGATGACCCCTACCTGGCCTTCCTTCCCCTACAGATTTATACGCTCTCCTTGTCATTCTACTTTGATCCATTCTCTCTAAATGACCAAACCACCTCAACAACCCCTCTTCAGCCCTCTGATTAATACTTTTATTAACTCCACACCTCCTAATTTCCACACTCCAAATTTTCTGCATAATATTTACACCACACATTGCCCTTAGACAGGACATCTCCACTGCCTCCAACCGTCTCCTCGCTGCAGCATTTACAACCCAAGCTTCACACCCATATAAGAGTGTTGGTACTACTATACTTTCATACATTCCCTTCTTTGCCTCCATAGATAACGTTTTTTGTCTCCACATATACCTCAATGCACCACTCGCCTTTTTTCCTTCATCAATTCTATGATTAACCTCATCGTTCATAAATCCATCTGCTGACACGTCAACTTCTTCCATACTCCTCCATACTCTCTTGGTATATGGCAGAAATATGGCATGGAAGAATTCCAAAGTGCACCTCTCAATTCAGAAAAAAAAATCCAAGCAAACAGTTTTTACCAGGAAAAGTGTTTAACACTGACTCAGAGTTAGGAAATGACAGATTGCAGTAAAATTTGAGAATCAAGCCAAAATAATTTAAATGGACATAATACTATATGCTTCTAAGCTGTTGTGTTTTGAGCACCTCTGCAAAAACAGTGATTATGTGTGAGTGAGGTGAAAGTGTTGAATAATGGTGAAAGTTTTTCTTTTTCGGGTCACCCTGCCTTGGTGGGAGACGGCCGACTTGTTAAAAAAGAAAAAAAAAAAATACTATACATGTATGGGTTTAACATATGCATGTAGAAAGCAATTGCATAAATTATAAGTTAAGATGGTGGTTACTACTGGGAATATTGACTATCAAAAATAACCTGCGGTAATTGTAAATAGTGATGGAAATATCAGGATAACATAAATTTAGGATAGTTGAAAAAAAAAAAATTGGTCATTCATGTTTTTCTTGTATCTATTATAAAACATATTTGCTCTCAATAAAGGTATAATTAAGCATCTCTTTGTAATAGAATAGCCCATAAAAAAGGCCAAGTTGCCCATTCATTGCTAAAGTAGAGTATCGGATAACATCCAAAAGATATCTTAACACGGATGGGGGCTTGATTTAAACGAGGCTAAAGGAAGAAATGTTGAAAGGTGATGACTTTACACTACAAATCCCTGGAAGAGCAGAAAGGGAGAGAAAGTTTTCTAGAAGGCAGATAACCGAAGGCTCTAATTACTATTATTTTTTAAGTAGCAATGGAACCAAAAAAATGTTTTAACAAATGGTCAGTGCATCACAGTTTAGAGAAATTATTACCCCAACATGTCCTCAGCTTATGTAATATTGGAAAATGTGACTACAAATGAATCTCTCTCTTTTTCTAGGAAACGCCAAAAAAGGAGCTGCAACTTTTAGAGACCGATTTCTCAAGTACGCTTGAAGATCTCATTGATGCTTATCTTCACCATCAGAATTCATATCCAGCCTTCTTATCTGCAGTTACTCTTGACCTTTTCAATAAGCAAACAGTAGAGCAGTCTCCATCTAATGAAATGGAAGAGGAGAATGAAGCGGCAGCAGATGGGGAGGCGGAGTCGGGAGAACCACGACCGTCGCAGAATGAGTACGACGATGATGAAGCCAATGAACTGATTGTTGTAGAATAACTCAAAATGAAAAAAATGTATATTGTACAGTATATATTTAAAAGGATACCACTTGTTAATTATAAAAAATGTATTTTGTATGAAACCCCCACAGATGAGTTGGAGAGAAATGTGTATTTATAATTCATTTTGGTTGATGATACAATTCTTCAATAGGAGTTTTAGCCCCTCATTTTTTATGACTTATAAATCAGATAAGTTATGTGGATGTTTTATATCCCTTTAAATTAAAGTCACTTTGAAAATTTAATGCTATTATTCTTGTCCTTGTAAGGCATGTAAAATGTTAATACTTTTGAGAATACTGTGCACAGACCTTGGTGCTTCATAAATATCAAATTTATGGAAATGTTAAGTTATAAATGAAATTATACTTTTATTTTTTATTATTATTATTATCACACTGGCCGATTCCCACCAAGGCAGGGTGGCCCGAAAAAGAAAAACTTTCACCATCATTCACTCCATCACTGTCTTGCCAGAAGGGTGCTTTACACTACAGTTTTTAAACTGCAACATTAACACCCCTCCTTCAGAGTGCAGGCACTGTACTTCCCATCTCCAGGACTCAAGTCCGGCCTGCCGGTTTCCCTGAACCCCTTCATAAATGTTACTTTGCTCACACTCCAACAGCACGTCAAGTATTAAAAACCATTCGTCTCCATTCACTCCTATCAAACACGCTCACGCATGCCTGCTGGAAGTCCAAGCCCCTCGCACACAAAACCTCCTTTACCCCCTCCCTCCAACCTTTCCTAGGCCGACCCCTACCCCACCTTCCTTCCACTACAGACTGATACACTCTTGAAGTCATTCTGTTTTGCTCCATTCTCTCTACATGTCCGAACCACCTCAACAACCCTTCCTCAGCCCTCTGGACAACAGTTTTGGTAATCCCGCACCTCCTCCTAACTTCCAAACTACAAATTCTCTGCATTATATTCACACCACACATTGCCCTCAGACATGACATCTCCACTGTCTCCAGCCTTCTCCTCGCTGCAACATTCATCACCCATGCTTCACACCCATACAGGAGTGTTGGAAAAACTATACTCTCATACATTCCCCTCTTTGCTTCCATGGACAAAGTTCTTTGTCTCCACAGACTCCTAAGTGCACCGCTCACCCTTTTCCCCTCATCAATTCTATGATTCACCTCATCTTTCATAGACCCATCTGCTGACACGTCCACTCCCAAATATCTGAATACATTCACCTCCTCCATACTCTCTCCCTCCAATCTGATATCCAATCCTTCATCACCTAATCTTTGGATAATATTTTTAAGAATTGTTTTGCAGGTTGGCACTTCATGCCAAGCTGACTTATCCTGCAATAATGACTGACTAGTACCTACAAAAATACATACTGAATGGTAGCCTTATGGTGCATGTTACTATTTTTGTTTTCCTTGGCCTAATTTCTGTAGTTGTAGAACTGGAAAACCAAATAAAGGCTCAGCGTATTACCCCTTCAAGGATTTCCCTAAACACAGTGAAGGGGCTCTTGATTTGGGACTCTGACCTCTTAAATCCAGTCAAACCTTGGCTGGATTTAAGATGGTAGCTTATGGAACCAAGAGGAATATTAAAACCAGACCTAAGTAATAAACCCACAAGGGTCAAGAGGAATAAAAGATCTTTCTGTAATGAAGTTCCCCTCAAGGAAGGTTCCTTGATGTTGGTGAGGGGCTCTTGATTTAGGGAATTGGATCTGTGCTCCAGTTCCCCGAATTAAGCCTGAATGCCTTCCACATCCCCTCCCCAGGCGCTGTATAATCCTCTGGGTTTAGCGCTTCCCCCTTGATTATAATGATAATAATAATGTAATGAAGTTAAATATGATAACTGGGTTTGATTTTAAAATATTCTTAAGATTACCAACAAAACAGTACAACCCAAAATGAATAAAAATTTTCTTCTTTCACAGGCTCATTTCAATTAAAATATATTTATGTACCTACTTTCTATTGACTATCATAATTGTGAGGGATCTTCAACCTGTAGGGGTTATATAGCACCTTGGGAAATGGGAGGCAGGTTCAATTCCTCAGATGAAGAGCCTCCTCACCAGCAGGAAGAACCTTCCCTGATGACAATCGATGCTTTCTGCAAGAGCTACAAGTATATCACCCTTGTGCTCATCTTTATTATTTTGATGGGCAAGTATTAGATCAGAAGGGGATGGGAGATAATCTGGTTAGATCCAAGGAAAGGGAGGGTAGATCCAATTCCTTGGATTAAAAACCCTTCAAGCATCAACGTACCCCCACCTTTGATGGGTCATGCGTGATACAAATAAAAATTTTAATGCTAATGTAGTCAATAGACATTCCCTACTAGACAATACTATAGTTTATTCACCTTCCAGCAGTGTAATTTGTGCATTAATTATTGTTAACAGTTACCTTGACATAAAAATATCTAAAGTTGCCTTGATCTTCATGCTTATTATTTTAGTAGAAGGTAGGCAAGATGTAGAAAATTGGTTGGTCGTGTAACAAGTATGGCCTTATCGATAAACTCGTGAAATTCATGTTTTTCATGAAAATCATATACTACAGTATAACAAGATCATAAACAACTCTGGGGAACAGGCAGGACCTACTCAAGGCAAGTTAGTCATTAAACTTGTAGACTAGTGCTTTACTAGACTGCACAGTCTCAAGATTCGGATAACTAGGCATTACTGCACATTAGGAGTTAACCCTTAACCACAAAGCCAAGTTTCCATTTACAAATTTTGCACTCGCACTGTAGCAACGAGATCTAACTCTTGCACCTTCAAAGCAATTTGCAATGACCCGCAAAAATCGCGTTTACCATTTTTACAAGTCAATGATAAAGGATTTGAGGAACTTTAGCTATTATTTTTTTTTCACACGTTGGCCATTTCCCACTGAGCAGGGTGACCCAAAACAAACACTTTTCCCATCATTCAACACTCACCATCATTCACACAATCATTCTTATTAGAATCAAAAAGAAGCGCTAAACCCAGAACTTGAACTAGATCTCATCTCTGGCTGTGAGATGCATCCATAAAAACTTGCAATTGTGGTCATGGTGGGGCACATACTAAACTGTTTAGTGTACAGAAATTTAGTACACCTTTGCTTAACAACCGTTCACATAAATTTTCAAATACAGTAACTACAAAGAAAAACTTGGAACCCTCCCAATCCATTTAACTGTCCAAACATAGATCTACGTTTGCGGGTATAGTGCTCCAACTTCGATTTTCTCCATAAACATGTAAAAAAAAAATTTAGATCTACGTTCAGAGTGCTACGCGTGCAAACATAGATCTACATTTGGACAGTTTAAGGGTTAATTAATCCTCTGTGTTCATACAACTGCCAGATACAAGGTTGTGGCCTCTCCCCATCTCAAAGAACAAATCTGTTCACGTCTGTGAGAAAGGGGTTGTCATATTACATACTGTACCTCCCACCACTTCTCCCTACCTTCATAGAAGAAGCATAATGGTGTTATGCACCCCCTTTCCTTTTGTTTTACAAAAGCATATTATTATTATAATCTCAAAGAACCTAGGTAGTAGGTTGGTAGACAGCAACTGCCCAGGGAGGTACTACCGTCCTGCCAAGTGAGTGTAAAATGGAAGCCTGTAATTGTTTTACACGATGGTAGGATTGCTGGTGTCTTTTTTTGCCTCATACACATGCAAGATTTCAGGTACGTCTTGCTACTTCTACTTGCACTTAGGTCACACTACGCATACATGTACAAGCAATATATACACACCTCTCTGGGTTTTCTTCTATTTTCTTTCTTCTTGTTCTTGTTTATTTCCTCTTACCTCCATGGGGAAGTGGAACAGAATTCTTCCTCCATAAGCCATACGTATTGTAAGAGGCGACTAAAATGCCGGGAGCAAGGGGCTAGTAGCCCCTTCTCCTGTATATATTACTAAATGTAAAAGGAGAAACTTTTGTTTTTCCTTTTGGGCCACCCCGCCTCGGTGGGATATGGCCAGTGTGTTGAAAGAAAGAAGAATCTCAAAGAAGCACTAAACCACAAGGGCTATACAGCTACAAAAGCACAACACACGAAATATAAATCATCAAATTACTGAGAAAAGTAACACCATCGACTACTGTAAAGTTTTATTTTTTAACAGGCTGGCTGTCTCCCACTGAGGTAGGGTGACCCAGAAAAAAAGAAACTTTCACCATCATTCACACAATCACTGTCTATGCAGAGCCATACAGATACAACAGTTTAGATGTCACTTTAAACAGCAAATATCCCAAACCCCTTTTCAAGTGCAGGCATTGTACTTCCCACCTCCAGGACTCAAATCCAGCTAACCAGATTACGGAATATTATTGTCTCTGTCCTGTTCCCAAGTTACAGCATGTGCTTCTATGAGGAAAATGTAATTCAGTTAACAAACCATTCCTCCAGTTCCTATCTAGGTGATTAAGAGGACATCCACTTTATAAAATTGGATGAATTTTACTAAGCCTGTGTGGTCTAGTAGTAAAACACTGACTGGCTTGTCATGGGTTTGAATTCTGCTTGTTCCCAGAGCTAAGTGTTCTTGCACTCACATTACAGAAACTCTGCCTGTATGCAAATCAGTGGCCAAGAATATCTTGGACTGGTACTTGTTTATGCTATGAGAAAGCTAATTTCTCTAGATCACTTAACACATGACTACTGTGTGCACACACAAACACGAACACAGAATATCTGCCAAACTCTGGTACAAGAGCAATAAATATTCTAAGCCTACTGTGTGCTTAGCATCTCATTTGTGTCCAAAATATATGTATACATTCAAATATGTACGTATATATAAATAAGTATGTTTTTTTTTCAACACACTGGCCGTCTCCCACCAAGGCAGGGTGACCCAAAAGAAACACTTTAAAAGAATTAATCAAAGAATCTGCAGTTTATCTCTGCTCAAATGAATTATACATTTTTTAGGGATTATAGTGCAATAAATAGGACTGAGCTGTATCCCTTTGATGAATCCAGTTAACTGCAATACAGCTTCATTTGGTCCTTTATTTCATCGATTGTTGTCTGTCCAAATTTATCCTCTTGGTCTTGCATCATCTTGAAAATGGCTGCCAACTGCTGAGATTGTACCCTTTAAAGGAATAAATTATGTTACTGTACTTATTTTAGCTACATCTACCATTTGCTTCCCTATTTTTTAAATTTTTATTTATAATTGCATACAAAATCAGTATAAAATGAAGTATCATTAAAAACCATGAATATAGATCCATAATAATAAAAAAGTTAATTTAAGAATTATTAAATGTATTTTTAATGCCTTAATATATTAAAAAGAGTGATAAACTCATACTGGTCAATTAGTACTGCAGTACTGCTACAATATATGAATTAGACATAGACTATAACACTACTACTACTACTCTTATGTACTGTATATTATATATTACATTGAACATAGTGATAAAACATAATCCATCTCTTGCTTACTCCCTTTCTGCCTGTCTCTGTTCCTCACTCATTTGCTTCTCGACAGTTTTCTCCAAGACCCGTCGTGGTACCTTCCTCATCTCCCCAGGAAAACACTGATTCATCTCCAACAATTTCTCGATACTCTGGAAAGTGAACATAATATTACAAAAGAACGTAAACTGAGAAATATTTGTGTGATAACATGAGAAAGAAAAATGTAGCAGAATGATTACATAATAAATGATTTGGTGTAAATACAATTTTCTGACAAGTGAAGGATTTTTGGTGACCAGTGAACTGAAGTGAACTTAATAAGCTAAAAATAAAATACCTAAACAAAGGTAATGAATGTGAATATAAAAGCAAATGAGGATAGTATAAGAAATGAAACAAAGTTTCTATACAAGTTACAAAAATAAGTAAGAATGGATTTTTGTGAAGAACTGATATGTACAAGAAACACATGATTGGATGTTAATAAAACCCAAGTACAATAAGTACATTTGACAACTTTTTCAACAACTGATTTACTGTGGTGAATTAACCCCTCAGGGAAGGTTCCTTGATGTTGGTGAGGGGCTCTTGGTTTAGGGAATTAGATCTGTGCTCCAGTTCCCCGAATTAAGCCTGAATGCCTTCCACATTCCCCCCCAGGCGCTGTATAATCTTACGGGTTTAGCGCTTCCCCTTGATTATAATAATAATGTGGTGAATTAAAAAAATATAAGTAACTTTATGAAAGCAAGTCAAAGATGGCAGATTACTCATGTTAAAAAAAAAAAATAATATAAAAGAATAAATATTTTCCTTTATCAGTACCTTTTAATGCTGCTTTCAAGAATTCTCCTCCACCAAGGGTTAATCATATACATGTACTGTACAACTATGTACTTATGATTTGCTGGTAATATTTCAGCTATGTATATTTCATCTTGTCGGTATTATATACCATTCTTGTACTACTACTACTACCACCACCTCTTCCTGCCTATATATAGCCGTCCTGCTCCACTTCTGGTTAGTGTGACTTTGTAAATGGTCCAAGTCGGACCGAAACGTCGTCGCAAGCTTCTCTCTTTTATGTGCGGGTTATTTGTGTATATATATCCATTGGATTGCAATTCAGTTTCACAGTTGTACAATTAATAAGACATCAGCTGCACCATGAAGCAAGAAAACAAGTACCACAAACATTCAAATATAACCTGACAGCATGTAAAGGCTGACACCTGACTTGCCAAAAGTCCTACTTTTTGAGGGACCTTCAAAAGGATTAAATGGTTCTGATGCAAAATGTATTTTAACCAGAACTGGGAAAAAGGTATTGAAAATTTAAAAATCGCACAGAAACCTTCACAATATTTATGACAAAAACAGATAAATAGCAGACAAAACAATTAACAAACGTGTGAATAAAGGAGCACTGCAGTAGACCTACTTGTTCATCCTAGGTAGGTCTTACTCACACCCAACCATTGCATTTTTTAACACCGGCTATCTGTCACTGAGGTAGGGTGACCCGATAAAGAAAAAAAAAGTATTCACTACTCAATAGATGTCTTGTCAGAAGTGCACAAATATCATAACTTAAATGACCCCTTGAACTGCAATAACTCCACCCGTCCTTCTGTGTGCAAGCACTGTACTCCTTGCCTCCAGGACTCAAGTCTGGCTAACTGGTTTTCCTGAATCTCTTCATAAATGTTAACTATCTCACACTACAGTACATCAATTACAGTACAGTATCTCCATTCACTCCAATCTAGCATTCACACAAGCGTGCTGGATGCTCAAGCCACTAGCACTTAAAACCTTCTTTACCCCCTCCCTCCAACCCTTTCTACCCATTCTTTCTTTACTTTACTTTACTGTCCATCCCAACCTTATACATCCTCTTGTATTCCACCCTCTTTAAATGCCCAAACCACCTCAGGAAGTAAGTGCTAAACCTATAGAGGGCCATACAATTTCAGGGGAATGGGCTGCAATCAGGTTTGACCCAAGGAAGGATCAAGAGCCCTTCACCAGCATCAAGACACCCCTCCCCTTTGAAGGGTGAAGACCATACAGTATATATATAGCTACCATTAAATATGCTTATATATAATATTGCTTAATATGTTCACAAATCCTTATTGCTTAATATGTTCACAATCTTTTGGGATACAACTATTGAACAAAAACAAAGAGAAAAATTATCATGTCTTCGGATAATCTATATGACAGGAACGCATCAAGATATCAATACTCCTTAATTTGTAGTGGATAGCTGGAGATGGGAAATCAATACTGTAGTGACACCAGGCAGTATACTGATGGCCACCTGCTAGAATGCTTCATATGGTGCTTCATAGAGTGTTAATTATTATTTTTATAATCATAAATAAGCGAGGTGGGGTGTTAATGTTGGAATTTTATAACTGTGGTGTAAGTGCACCTCTGGCAAGACAGTGATGGAGTGAATGATGATGAAAGTTTTTCTTTTTTGGGCCACCCTACCTTGGTGGAAAATGGCTATTGTGTTAATAAAAAAAAATAACTAAGTGCTAAAAATGTGTTCTAAACAAATAAGCTTTTCTCATACTCTCTTTATTTGTGCTTCATCTTCTGCATATATTGTTTTAGTCATCCTTATCATTGCTCATAGCCTTTCACCTATTTTACACTCTTTTGTCATTTCTCATGTAGCCATTTAAACTTTAACTATGCACTTCACTGTTCTTATTATTTTTTTTTTATTATCACACTGGCCGATTCTCACCAAGGCAGGGTGGCCTGAAAAAGAAAAACTTTCACCATCATTCACTCCATCACTGTCTTGCCAGAAGGGTGCTTTACACTACAGTTTTTAAACTGCAACATTAACACCCCTCCTTCAGAGTGCAGGCACTGTACTTCCCATCTCCAGGACTCAAGTTCGGCCTGCCGGTTTCCCTGAACCCCTTCATAAATGTTACTTTGCTCACACTCCAACAGCATGTCAAGTATTAAAAACCATTCGTCTCCATTCACTCCTATCAAACACGCTCACGCACGCCTGCTGGAAGTCCAAGCCCCTCGCACACAAAACCTCCTTTACCCCCTCCCTCCAACCTTTCCTAGGCCGACCCCTACCCCGCCTTCCTTCCACTACAGACTGATACACTCTTGAAGTCATTCTGTTTCGCTCCATTCTCTCTACATGTCCGAACCACCTCAACAACCCTTCCTCAGCCCTCTGGACAACAGTTTTGGTAATCCCGCACCTCCTCCTAACTTCCAAACTACGAATTCTCTGCATTATATTCACACCACACATTGCCCTCAGACATGACATCTCCACTGCCTCCAGCCTTCTCCTCACTGCAACATTCATCACCCATGATTCACACCCATATAAGAGTGTTGGTAAAACTATACTCTCATACATTCCCCTCTGCCTCCAAGGACAAAGTTCTTTGTCTCCACAGACTCCTAAGTGCACCACTCACCCTTTTCCCCTCATCAATTCTATGATTCACTTCATCCTTCATAGACCCATCCGCTGACACGTCCACTCCCAAATATCTGAATACATTCACCTCCTCCATACTCTCTCCCTCCAATCTGATATCCAATCTTTCATCACCTAATATTTTTATCCTCATAACCTTACTCTTTCCTGTATTCACTTTTAATTTTCTTCTTTTGCACACCCTACCAAATTCATCCACCAATCTGCAACTTCTCTTCAGAATCTCCCAAGAGCACAGTGTCATCAGCAAAGAGCAACTGTGACAACTCCCACTTTATGTGTGATTCCTTATCTTTTAACTCCATGCCTCTTGTCAAGACCCTCGCATTTACTTCTCTTACAACCCCATCTATAAATATATTAAACAACCACGGTGACATCACACATCCCCGTCTAAGGCCTACTTTTACTGGGAAATAATTTCCCTCTTTCCTATGTACTCCAACTTGAGCTTCACTATCCTCGTAAAAACTCTTCACTGCTTTCAGTAACCTAGCTCCTACACCATACACCTGCAACATCTGCCACATTGCCCCCCTATCCACCCTGTCATACGCCTTTTCCAAATCCATAAATGCCACAAAGACCTCTTTAGCCTTATCTAAATACTGTTCACTTATATGTTTCACTGTAAACACCTGGTCCACACACCCCCTACCTTTCCTAAAGCCTCCTTGTTCATCTGCTATCCTATTCTCAGTCTTACTTTTAATTCTTTCAATAATAACTCTACCATACACTTTACCAGGTATACTCAACAGACTTATCCCCCTATAATTTTTGCACTCTCTTTTGTCCCCTTTGCCTTTATACAAAGGAACTATGCATGCTCTCTGCCAATCCCTAGGTACCTTACCCTCTTTCATACATTTATTAAATAATTGCACCAACCACTCCAAAACTATATCCCCACCTGCTTTTAACATTTCTATCTTTATCCCATCAATCCCGGCTGCCTTACCCCCTTTCATTTTACCTACTGCCTCACGAACTTCCCCCACACTCACAACTGGTTCTTCCTCACTCCTACAAGATGTTATTCCTCCTTGCCCTATACACGAAATCACAGCTTCCCTATCTTCATCAACATTTAACAATTCCTCAAAATATTCCATCTTCCCAATACCTCTAACTCTCCATTTAATAACTCTCCTCTCCTATTTTTAACTGACAAATCCATTTGTTCTCTAGGCTTCCTTAACTTGTTAATCTCACTCCAAAACTTTTTCTTATTTTCAACAAAATTTGTTGATAACATCTCACCCACTCTCTCATTTGCTCTCTTTTTACATTGCTTCACCACTCTCTTAACCTCTCTCTTTTTCTCCATATACTCTTCCCTCCTTGCATCACTTCTACTTTGTAAAAACTTCTCATATGCTAACTTTTTCTCCCTTACTACTCTCTTTACATCATCATTCCACCAATCGCTCCTCTTCCCTCCCGCACCCACTTTCCTGTAACCACAAACTTCTGCTGAACACTCTTAACACTACATTTTTAAACCTACCCCATACCTCTTCGACCCCATTGCCTATGCTCTCATTAGCCCATCTATCCTCCAATAGCTGTTTATATCTTTCCCTAACTGCCTCCTCTTTTAGTTTATAAACCTTCACCTCTCTCTTCCCTGATGCTTCTATTCTCCTTGTATCCCATCTACCTTTTACTCTCAGTGTAGCTACAACTAGAAAGTGATCTGATATATCTGTGGCCCCTCTATAAACATGTACATCCTGAAGTCTACTCAACAGTCTTTTATCTACCAATACATAATCCAACAAACTACTGTCATTTTGCCCTACATCATATCTTGTATACTTATTTATCCTCTTTTTCTTAAAATATGTATTACCTATAACTAAACCCCTTTCTATACAAAGTTCAATCAAAGGGCTCCCATTATCATTTACACCTGGCACCCCAAACTTACCTACCACACCCTCTCTAAAAGTTTCTCCTACTTTAGCATTCAGGTCCCCTACCACAATTACTCTCTCACTTGGTTCAAAGGCTCCTATACATTCACTTAACATCTCCCAAAATCTCTCTCTCTCCTCTGCATTGCTCTCTTCTCCAGGTGCATACACGCATATTATGACCCACTTCTCGCATCCAACCTTTACTTTAATCCACATAATTCTTGCATTTACACATTCATATTCTCTTTTCTCCTTCCATAACTGATCATTCAACATTACTGCTACCCCTTCCTTTGCTCTAACTCTCTCAGATACTCCAAATTTAATCCCATTTATTTCCCCCCACCGAAACTCCCCTACGCCCTTCAGCTTTGTTTCGCTTAGGGCCAGGAGATCCAACTTCTTTTCATTCATAACATCAGCAATCATCTGTTTCTTGTCATCTGCACTACATCCACGCACATTCAAGCATCCCAGTTTTATAAAGTTTTTCTTCTTCTCTTTTTTAGTAAATGTCTACAGAAGGGGTTACTAGCCCATTGCTCCCGGCATTTTAGTCGCCTCATATGACACGCATGGCTTACGGAGGAAAGATTCTTTTCCACTTCCCCATGGACAATAGAAGAAATAAAGAAGAACAAGAGCTATGTAGAAAAAGGAGAAAAACCTAGATGTATGTATATATATATGCATGTGCATGTCTGAAGTGTGACCAAAGTGTAAGTTGGAGTAGCAAGATATCCCTGTTATCTAGCGTGTTTATGAGACAGAAAAAGACACCAGCAATCCTACCATCATGTAAAACAGTTACAGGTTTCTGTTTCACAGTCATCTGGCAGGACGGTAGTACTTCCCTGGGTGGTTGCTGTCTACCAACCTTTTCATTTTCCTCCTCCAACTCTTGTTCCGAGTCTCCTTCTAAATTCATTTCCTGAATATCCTTCAATTTTTCCATCTCACCCTTGTTCTGCTGCCCATGGTTACTGCTGTGGTGTGGGGTGTTCATCAGCCAGGTGGCAACAACCAAAACCAGTGAGAGTATTACTGATGCCACGAAGACGAGAGACGTATTGTCCCACAATACCTCATACGATTCAAGCCAGGCCTAAGAGATCAGACATTAGATAAGTACAGGTGCAGCCCTTAGTTGAAAGAATGAAAATTACAATAAATAAAGAAGAATGTATTAGAAATAATACTTCTAATCAAGTCTTGACTAAAAAAAACTGATTAAAATAATTATACACTTGTTTGAGTATTTTGTATGTAATAATGACCAAACTAGGGAATGAGAGATATATTTTGCTTATACAGTATTTACATTTTTTATATTGTTATACTGTTCATAATTCTATTACAACAGGCTTAAAGCTTCTCCATGAATATAATGATAAACTAATAATAATAATGATATAATAATATTATACAATAACTTAAGTTAATTATTATTACAGATATAGGCATACAATAGTAATAAGGAATGATGATTTAATCTTGGTTAACCTATCAAAGCTAAACAGAATTAATGATTTTTAATGCATCTCATTTAGGCACAAATGTAGGCCATTTTTATGTTTAAAAGCTTCTGGCATGCATTAAGACGATGGCAATTTTGCTTAAATTATTAAGCTGGATGGTTAGTAAGTAGTATTAACCCAGGATAACCCAATAAAGTCAGGAAGCCATTGAAGACTGTCTTATCCATTGGAATCCTTTAATCCTCTTCTCCAGGATGCAACCCACAAGTCATCTAACACCCAGATACCTACTAACTGCTAGGTGAACAGGGGCAGCAGGTGTGTAAGGAAACATACTCAATGTTTCCATTTGTGCTGGGGATTGAACCATGAACCATCAGTGTGTGAGGTAAGTGGCTACCAAGTGAGCCACAAGACACTACTCTTGTTTCAGTCACTGTGTGATCCAATAAAGGTATCTCCCATATCCTATAACCCCAGCACTTTGTACCTCAATGCATGCAAGAGGCATAGTAGCTGTACCTCAAAACCCTGAAGTGGCAGAGTCCCAGAAAATATAGCTTAACCCTCCCAAAATGCCCAGGATCTGAAGATCAGCACCTTGAAGGGGCTCAAGCATCACACTCAAAAACACTAGTTCTTGTAGCTTAACATTTAACACTGCTCTGTGGTGCAGTGGTCAGTACGGCTGTCTTAAAGCAGCAGACTCGGGTTCAACTCCTGGTGAGATTATTATTTTAGAAGAATAGGCAAGTACAAATAGGAAGTGTGTCTGTCTCTCACTGAGCAGATGGAGGATCAAGCCTCCATGACTTGTTGCTCTTCATGACCCACATGGGTTTAGCACTTAATATGAAGTAGCTTAACATTTAAAGGCTTAGTGTACACTTCTGGATAAGCAGAATGTCAGTCTGGTTATCCATGACTTAAACACACAGGTGCAAGTTCATGGAAGTCCAGGCAGATTCTCTCAGGTAAATGACTCTCCAGAATTCTGGAGTAGTTTCCCTGAACGAATCTGCATAGATTTCCTCCTCTATTTCTGCAACATTGCAAGCTCCTAATGATGTGTTGATTGCAACACAAAAGGCATAGAGGCATCATTCAACTTCCCCTGTGGTTATTTTGCATTTTTTATTGCACGATTGTAATTATGCAGTATATTACTATGTATAAGAATTGTACTTATGTGTACCTGTACCTAAATAAACTTACATATATACTGTCATATAATTTTGTAAAAAAAAAAAAAAATTGCATCATATGAGAAGTATTCCCATATTTCAGTGTTTAAACTAATTGATGGCCCGGTGGCCTGGTGGCTTAAGCTCCCGCTTCACACACGGAGGGCCCGGGTTCGATTCCCGGCGGGTGGAAACATTTCGACACGTTTCCTTACACCTGTTGTCCTGTTCACCTAGCAGCAAATAGGTACCTGGGTGTTAGTCGACTGGTGTGGGTCGCATCCTGGGGGACAAGAATAGGATCCCAATGGAAATAAGTTAGACAGTCCTCGATGACGCACTGACTTTCTTGGGTTATCCTGGGTGGCTAACCCTCCGGGGTTAAAAATCCAAACGAAATCTTATCTTATCTTATCTTACAGTATATATGTATTAAGTACTGTACTTTGGAAATGTTTTCTGAAAAATATAACAGGATGAGCAAAGTAATAATATTTATTATTACAATAAAAATTAGGCACCTAAGCCACAGGGGTCATAGAACATAATAATGTTAAGTCTATATGAACAGTATTATGAGGCACTGCACTCACCTCCCACGTCTGGGAGTCGATGTATCCACCCATGGCTCTGTATGGCTGCGTGTGGGTATGTTAGGTGTGGGTGCTGTGTGGGTATGTTAGGTGTGGGTGCTGTGTGGGTATTAGCATTAGATGTGGGTATGTTAGGTGTGGGTGCTGTGTGGGTATGTTAGGTGTGGGTGCTGTGTGGGTATGTTAGGTGTGGGTATTGGTGGTAATGTGGGTGTGTTAGGTGTGGGTGCTGTGTGGGTATGTTAGGTGTGGGTGCTGTGTGGGTATGTTAGGTGTGGGTGCTGTGTGGGTATGTTAGGTGTGGGTGCTGTGTGGGTATGTTAGGTGTGGGTGCTGTGTGGGTATGTTAGGTGTGGGTGCTGTGTGGGTATGTTAGGTGTGGGTGCTGTGTGGGTATGTTAGGTGTGGGTGCTGTGTGGGTATGTTAGGTGTGGGTATTGGTGTTAAATGTGGGTATGTTAGGTGTGGGTGATGTGTGGGTATTGGTGTTAGATGTGGGTATGTTAGGTGTGGGTGCTGTGTGGGTATGTTAGGTGTGGGTGCTGTGTGGGTATGTTAGGTGTGGGTGCTGTGTGGGTACTGGTGTTAGATGTGGGTATGTTAGGTGTGGGTGCTGTGTGGGTATGTTAGGTGTGGGTGCTGTGTGGGTATGTTAGGTGTGGGTGCTGTGTGGGTATGTTAGGTGTGGGTGCTGTGTGGGTATGTTAGGTGTGGGTGCTGTGTGGGTATGTTAGGTGTGGGTGCTCTGTGGGTATGTTAGGTGTGGGTGCTGTGTGGGTATTGGTATTAGATGTGGGTATGTTAGGTGTGGGTATTGGTATTAGATGTGGGTATGTTAGGTGTGGGTGCTGTGTGGGTATGTTAGGTGTGGGTATTGGTGTTAAATGTGGGTATGTTAGGTGTGGGTGCTGTGTGGGTATTGGTGTTAGATGTGGGTATGTTAGGTGTGGGTGCTGTGTGGGTATGTTAGGTGTGGGTGCTGTGTGGGTACTGGTGTTAGATGTGGGTATGTTAGGTGTGGGTGCTGTGTGGGTATTGGTGTTAGATGTGGGTATGTTATGTGTGGGTGCTGTGTGGGTATGTTAGGTGTGGGTGCTGTGTGGGTATGTTAGGTGTGGGTGTTGTGTGGGTATGTTAGGTGTGGGTGCTGTGTGGGTATTGGTGTTAGATGTGGGTATGTTAGGTGTGGGTGCTGTGTGGGTATTGGTGTTAAATGTGGGTATGTTAGGTGTGGGTGCTGTGTGGGTATTGGTTTTAAATGTGGGTATGTTAGGTGTGGGTGCTGTGTGGGTATTGGTGTTAAATGTGGGTATGTTAGGTGTGGGTGCTGTGTGGGTATTGGTTTTAAATGTGGGTATGTTAGGTGTGGGTGCTGTGTGGGTATTGGTTTTAAATGTGGGTATGTTAGGTGTGGGTGCTGTGTGGGTATTGGTGTTAGATGTGGGTATGTTAGGTGTGGGTGCTGTGTGGGTAATAGATGTGAGTTGTGGGTATGGGCGTTGGGTGTGCGTATTAGCTGTGGGTATGGGTATGGGTATGGGCATCAGCTGTGGGTACGACTAAACTTCCTTCACAGTAACTGTGTTAATTAAACAATCACTGCCAAAGATGCCACTTTAGAAAAAAAAAAACAATAAATCCACAAATATCTCAGCGACTGTCACTTGCTTCAAATTACTCTAACATAAGTAACCTTCCCTAAGTGCTGAATTAAGCACTTCCTTCCACTATTCTAGGGTATTTTAACGTGTTAGAGGGAGGTGGAGATGCCACATCCTCCTACTCTCACGTCACAGTTAATACTGACCTGTTGTTGTGATGTGGCTCAGATTCCATAAAAGATATTTATACATTTTTTCGGTTCCCAAATTCAGTCATAACTTTAGCTAAAATAAATAGATACAGTACAGTGATTACTTTAGCTCATAAATGAACTAGTAATTACAGATTTTACTAATGTGATACAATATATTTACGTCAAAATATAATTATAAAAATCAACAATTGACACATTACCCATTTATGCAAGAGAGGGGTAATATATATAAAGTTTCACTTTAACAACATATATTTTTAAAGAAATTAGCATTAAAACAATGTAAATAAATCAGGAAATATTTACATTTTAGTATACATATCTATTTTTATTATAACAGTTATTATAAATATAAATGTGTCACCAAAGACCCCAATGGAAATAAGTCGCTTTATACGAGTTTTTTTTTTGTTATCTTAGTTAATTTACACATATATTACTATATATGATAATTTGTGTAACTGTATTTATGCGTACCTGTACATGAACAAACTTACTGAATTACCAATAATGTGGAAAATACTGTATATATTTTCCAGAAATTCAGTATTTATATGTAAATAGATGGCCATACTGTATTTAATAATATTTATGTCATAGAAAACGGAAAGCCTGCGTCTGCGTAGACGGGGACTCGCCATCTTGGTTTTGAATTGGATACAACGTTAATATAATGGGAAGAATTTCTCGTGCTCTAGAGGTTAAAATTGTGTTGACACCTCTCAAATAGGAGGCGAAATTGTTGGATGTGCATTCCTGCATAACTTGAGATATCAGACGACTGGACAAGACAGCTCCAGGAACCTCAGATAAGCTCTCTAGATTTGTGTATAATTCTGGCCAGTGTTTTCATAAATTTAGTTAGTGAGGTTTTTCTGAGTATGATACAACTTAATATCCAGTCAAATTGGTGAGTGATATTAAGATATATTTTCCTTCTGTTATGTATATGTGAATTTATATATAATCATTTTTTAATATACAGTCCACAAATTCATATATTTACCAGTATTCCTGGTGTATGTATATTTCATTTAATTAATAGGTCCAGAGCAACTTGTGGATATGACAGTGGTAGGTATCGAAGGGGGACATTTTTTGCGACCTAGGTGTCCCAAATTCCTACTTGTCTATGTAACATTGATAAATAATAATTATCTTTGTTATCATTTACTGTTATGTACATAATTAGTTACATTCAGATAAATGCAATTTTCCACAAATAATGTCTAGAATTTACGAAGTAAATTCTAGACATTCTAGAATTTACTAAGTAAATTCTAGAATCTACTCCACTAGAATTTACAAAATAAATTCTGGTGAAGTAAACAATGGTATTAAATTAACAAATTAACATCAAAACTAATTATTCTCATGATTATTGTTACAAAATTTTATTAAGCCCTACGTGTGGGTTATTTTTTATTACTCAATATATATAATATTCACTCATACTAATGTATATTCTATATATACAGAAAATCAGTTTTTATCTATACATTGTTATGAAACTTTTCTTTGATAACTACAACTCATATATATAATACGAGATATAAAAATATCATGGATAAAAGGCCCTAAAATATGGATACAGGGGTCCTAAAATGTGGATAAAAGGCCCTAAATTATGCATAAAGTCCCCAGAATTTTGATAAAAGGCCCTTAAATCTAAAATGTGCATAAAATATCCCAAACTCTCGATAAAAGGTCTTAAATTTGGATTAAAAAGTTCTAAAATGTGCATAAAGACTCTAAAATGTGGACAAAAGGCAAAAAATTGGGTAAATGGCCCTAAAAATCAGAAACTTTTTGCTTGAAGATTCCGAAGGATCATAATCTGCCAACTACATCAAAGCTACATTAAAAAAAAATTTGCATTTCTATAAACTATGTCAATTGTAAATTGTACTTTGTAGAAATAAAATATATGTAAATATCGTGGATATTAATGGAAATAAGCCACTTTGACTTTCTTGGGTTATCTTGGGTAATTTACATATATGTTGCTAGGTATCATAATTTATGTAACTTTATATATGTGTACCTGGAGTACACATACTTGTATTATAAAAACTTACTGACTTACTGGCTCATTGACTTACTGACTTACTGACTTACTGACTTATTGACTCATTGACTTACTGACTTACTCATTGACTTACTGACTTACTGACTCATTGATTTACTGACTTACTGACTTATTGACTTACCGACTTACTGACTCATTGACTTACTGACTTACTGACTAATTGACTTACTGACTTACTGACTTACTGACTTATTGACTTACTGACATACTGACTTACTGACTTAATTGACTTACTGACTTATTCACTTACTGACTTACTGACATACTTATATTACTTATTGACTTACTGACTTACTTATTGACTTACTGACTTACTAACTTATTGACTTAATGACTTACTGACTTACATTACTTACTGACTTATTGACTTACTGACTTACTAACTTACGTAAGGGTTCATTACGGTATCATTGGTGTCGGCCCTAACGACTTAAGGGTTCATTACGGTATAAATGGTGGCGGACCTAACAACTTAAGGGTTCATTACGGTATCAGTGGTGGCGGACCTAACAACTTAAGGGTTCATTACGGTGTCAATAAGTGGCCCGGTGGCCCGGTGGCCTGGTGGCTAAAGCTCGCGCTTCACACACGGAGGGTCCGGGTTCGATTCCCGGCGGGTGGAAACATTCGACACGTTTCCTTACACCTGTTGTCCTGTTCACCTAGCAGCAAATAGGTACCTGGGTGTTAGTCGACTGGTGTGGGTCGCATCCTGGGGGACAAGATTAAGGACCCCAATGGAAATAAGTTAGTAAGTAAGTAAGTAAGTAAGTTTATTCAGGTATACACAAATACAGTTACATAGAATTATCATACATAGCAGCATATGTGTAGGGAACCTAGGATAACCCAAAAAAGTCAGACAGTGACTTATTTCCATTGGGGTCCTTTTACCTTATTATTATAGTATAAAGGTTATAATATTTTCTTATTATTCTACAATGAAGATAACATCTTATTATCATACTAAAAAGACTATCTGCTACACCAAGGTCATTAAGACTATCTACAATACGAGGGTCATTACAAGGAATAAGGTAAAATTTACACGTATGTTAGCTAAAAAATAGAAAATCATTCCCCTCCCTTTCTGTAGCTACATTCATCAGACACCTTTTGGCACTCTTCTTGAACTGGTTCACGCTATGACTGGCTTTGACATGTGCGGGTAGTCTGTTCCATTCCTTTATTGCTGTACAATAAAAGGTGTTTGAAGCCTGGCCACTGACTGTGGGTACTACAAAGTTGTGCTCTCTCCCCCTAGTACTATGATTGCTTTGGTTCCCAACCTTGACAAAATTGACAGCAAGATATTCTGGACATTGTTTGTGAGCAATTTTATAAACATGATTTAGCTTCAGTTGTTTTACTCTGTCTTCAACATTCAGCATATCCAACTGCTGTAATTCATCCTGGCCTACATGTTCTCTTGGTCCCAGCCCCAGGATGAATCTTACGATTTTGTTCTGGGTGATTTGCAGTCTATCTTTCAGTTTTTTTGTCAAGGCAGAGTACCAAGAAGAGCAAGCGTAATCCATATGGCATTGTATAAGGGCTAGACATAGGGTCCTGCGAGTCTCAGTAGGTAGACACTGTGCTTGTCTATACAGGAACTTCAGTTTGGCATTCGCTTTCTTTACTACACTGTTCCCTATCAATTCTCCTGACATGCATGGGTCAAAGGGGATTCCCAAATATTTTGCTGATGAAACCAAAGTGATGGGCTCCCCATTACATTGAACATTAAAATTATTTACCCTTCTCAGTTTATGTTTCGTGCCAAAGAGAATGGCTTCAGTTTTCCCTAGGTGTAATGATAGTTTGTTGTCTACTAACCATTTGCTGCAGACAGTCCTCGATGACGCACTGACTTTCTTGGGTTATCCTGGGTGGCTAACCCTCCGGGGTTAAAAATCCGAACGAAATCTATCTGTCAGTGGTGGCGGACCTAACGACTTAAGGGTTCATTACGGTATAAATGGTGGCGGACCTAACAACTTAAGGGTTCATTACGGTATCAGTGGTGGCAGACCTAACAACTTAAGGGTTCATTACGGTGTCAGTGGTGGCGGCCCTAACAACAATAACAAGTCTCTGTCTGTCAACAGCTGACTTTTCCTGACCTGCTGACGCCCTGGTAAGTTTATTCAGGTACAAGTACACATAAATACAGTTACATAAATTATCATACATAGCAACATATGTGTAGACTATCCAAGATAACTCAAATATAATTATCATAGTAACATATGTAAATTACCAAGGATAATCTCTTCCAAAAAAGCCAGACAAAGTGACATTTCCATTGGGGTCCTGGATATTACATTGTAAATAGAGAAGTTACCTTCAAAATTCATATATAGATACATGATACACAGCAGCACATGTGTAGATTACCTTGAGTTATCCTAGGTAATCTACACATTAAATTCATAAGTAAGTTTAGGTACAAGTACACATAAGTACAGTTATATAAGTTATCATACATAATAAAAGTAATAATATCTTTAATTACTACCAGTACATGATACAACTTATACAGACCATAGCTGATATCAATGACATACTACTATATAGAAAGCCGCTTGTTATGCTGAACATTTCCCGCAAATTAGGTCAGTTTTGTCCCCAGGATGCGACCCACACCAGTCCACTAGCTCCCAGGTACTTGTTTTACTGATGGGTGACCATAGACAACTGGTGTAAGGAAACACGCCCAATGTTTCTACTGTCACTGGGAATCGAACCTGGACATTCACTATGTGGAGTGAGAGCTTTAGCCACCAGGCCACAGGGCACCACAGCATATGTATATATTACCCAGTGGCCTGGTGGCTAGAGCTCTCGCTTCACACATGGAGGGCCCGGGTTCGATTCCCAGCGGAGCGGAAACATTTCAACGTGTTTCCTTACACCTGTTCACCTAGCAGCAAATAGGTACCTGGGTGTTAGTCGACTGGTGTGGGTCGCATCCTGGGGAACAAGATTGAGGACCCCAATGGAAATAAGTTAGACAGTCCTCGATGATGCATTGACTTTCTTGGGCTATCCTGGGTGGCTAACAATCCAGGGCTAAAAATCTGAACGAAATCTTATTTTACCTGGGATAACCCCCTAAAAAAGTCAGGCAAAGTATCTTATTGTATACTCATCAACAGGAGGAAAACCCATCAGGACCTCAATTCTAGCACTGTAGAGGGAAATTATGAGGTTCCGGCAGAGGAGTGCTGTGCACGAGCTGATACGTAGAGAATATGGAGTGAAGTGCACATGGGGGTAAGTCCATATATATAGTACTGGAAGAAAGCTTATACCTCTTATTAACTCATTACTGTGTATGTATTGATAATGTCCATGGTGTCTTGGAAATTTTAGACGTTTAATCGAGTAAAACTTTCACCATGAGTGTCTATCTATATCTTGTTGATATTAAGATACCTTTCATAACTCTGGAAACAACTTATGTAATTGATGTGGAAAAATAGTAATTCATTTACTGATAGACAGTAAATAGAGAGAGTATATCATTAACTATAACAATTTAGACAAATTCAAATGAGCAATTTTTTTCTCCAGGGCTAGCATCCAGACTCTTCGATATTCAGCTTTTGGACCAAGAAGAAAATGGAAAAATGTATTTCAAACCAAGCAGAACTCTCTTTTTGAACTGAACAGCGACCTCATGTGGATTACAAAATCATTTGATCAGCCAAGGTGTAGGATATCTATAATTTTAAAGATTCTTGTATGAGATGTTGAATGAATAGATTAAAGTTATACAGTATGAGATACAGTATTAGAAGTATTAAGTAATGTATGTTTTTTTTTAATTTAAATAATATAAATGTTTATCATTATAATTTACATTGTTGCAGCCTAAACATAATCAGTACTTAAACTCAAGATAAGTCATAATGAACAACTGTCGGTGAATAAAAAGAAGAATGGATGAGTACTCAAACTGTGGACCTGTTACATGCCAGGACCATGATTCAAGTACCTGCTCATTCATCTGTTTTTCCTAATCAGTACTGTATAAGTATGTACTGTAATGATGATGATAAATTCTACTGTATTTAGAAGCAAAAATTATTTTTAAAGTCATTTGCTTTTAATTATGTTTCAGCAGCTATGCTGAAGATTATATCCTCATTCTTTCAACACACTGGACATATCCCACCAAGGCAGGGTGGCCCAGGAAAAAAAAATTAAGCTTCTCTTTTTAAATTTTATTAATATGTACAGGAGAAGAGGTTACTAGGCCCTTTCTCCCAGCATTTTAGTCGCCTCTTACAACACACATGACCTGTGGAGGAAGAATTCTGTTCCACTTCCCCGTGGAGTTAAGATTACATATTTTTCTGTATTTAAATGCATTGTAATACTGCGTGAGAAATATGTGGAGGATTTTAGGATAAAATTTTGAAAAGATTGCATGGGGCAACTTGCTGATTGATGTGAGGTGTATTTTATAAACAGTACAACCCAATACAGTATATGTATATGGAGGTTCTTCTCAGCACATATATGTTGCAATATGATTGATGCAAGGTGGCCAAATTATCATTTATCTTGCTACAGGGGTTTGAGTGTATATGAAATTATGAAATGACATGCCATGCAGGTCTGGGTTTAACTTGGGCATAGGGCATTTCACACATCCCATCCAGAAAATGCCACATCCCTCCCATATCACCAAGGTTGCTTGCTTCAGTCCCCTTGTGTATCATTTACCTCCTGTTTAGCAAGCTTTTTATATTTAGTATCAGTCCATCTCACCTTTGTCCAATATTATTAACCATGTCACCCAAGAGAATTGCTAGTTATGCTTATAATGCAAATAAAATATATGAATTTATAATTTGGAAGAAATTATGTCTTACATAGACATTAAAGAGGAGTTCAGTCAGTAGACATGACTGTTACTGGGACAAAACTAGTAATAAACATTTCATAAAAATACATCATTGCTTGACTGATTGTATCAGTTGATGTTGCTTGTGTATATCCTAATGAAATTTTTGTTAATATTTCATTATTGACAAGTCAATTTTAAATCATTTCTTTAAAAACCATGTCTTTGAGAAATATTGCACTAATAAATATACATAAATGGTACAGAAAAAAAAAAAATGGTACAGCCTCTCCTCACTTAACGATAGAGTTCCGTTCCTAAGACCTCGTCGGTAAATGAATTCATCGCTAAGTGAGGAGCATACTACAGTGGTAGTGGGTTTGTATCAATCATCTTTGATAATGTTTTAATGTTACCTTTGTACCATTTATAACATTTCTGGTATATTTTTAAATGTTTATACATTAGAGCACTGTATATTGTAATAAACAGAATAGAGGAAATCAGTTCTAATGTACATTATTTTGGTATGTATACTGGTCAGAGAGCCTGTCGTAAGTCCGAGTCGTCGGTAAATGAGTACGTTGCTAAGTGAGGAGAAAAGGAGGTTTTGTGGGCAAGGGGCTTGGACTTCCAGCAAGCGTGCGTGAGTGTTAGATAGGAGTGAATGGAGACGAATGGTACTTGGGACCTGACGATCTGTTGGAGTGTGAGCAGGGTAATATTTAGTGAAGGGATTCAGGGAAACCAGTTATTTTCATATAGTCGGACTTGAGTCCTGGAAATGGGAAGTACAATGCCTGCACTTTAAAGGAGGGGTTTGGGATATTGGCAGTTTGGAGGGATATGTTGTGTATCTTTATACGTATATGCTTCTAAACTGTTGTATTCTGAGCACCTCTGCAAAAACAGTTCGTTAGTTAGTTACCATTTTGTCCTAGGCACATGTCGATTAGACACTAGGCCTGTTGTGTGTGTGTAGGTGTGTAGGTACAGTGATTATGTGTGAGTGTGGTGAAAATGTTGAATGATGATGAAAGCATTTTCTTTTTGGGGATTTTCTTTCTTTTTTGGGTCACCCTGCCTCGGTGGGTCACCCTGCCTCGGTGGGTCTCCCTGCCTCGGTGGGTCTCCCTTTTTAACCCCTTCAGGGTCCAAGGCCAAAATCTTAAGTGGTGCTCCAGTGTCCAAGAAATTTTGAAAAAAAAAAATTATTTTTTCTTACAGAATTAAAGAGCATATTTTTGTGAAGGTAATAAGACAAAAAAAAAAAATTCTGATCAGTACTTACCGAGATACAGTGCCAAGAAGTTTGTCGAAAATGATGTGGTGGCGGCAACATCGACGAATTCCACATACGCGCATTACATTATTTTGCGGTTTTTGTTGTTTTTTCTTTTCTTTTCCAATTTTTTTCTATTCCTACTAACATTTGGGGCCTGAGAGACCAATACTGTATATAATGTATATATATAAACTCACTGTATTGAACACAATAACCGCACTAAAGTTATTATCATATTATTGTTTACCACTGTTGTTTATTACAATAAACATGCACAAATCTTGTATAATACTAATGTTCTATCATATATTTACATATTTACAATCACTGGACATGGTTTTAGAACTGCTGGAGCTTGTGGAACTCCTTGAAACAAGGCACCATGCACAGAGGCACCTTACATTCCTCACACATAAACCGAGTGTCTTTGCGTCTTTGTTGCCGTCTTTTTGTTTGTGCACAGACGATGCATCTCTTCTGAGCAAATTTCTTCTGAGTTGAAGGAAGTTGTATTATGAAATGATCACCTTCCCTCCTCAAACGCTTGGGTATATCCTGAGGAATTCGAGGACCGTGTTGTATAGCAGGTGTTGTTACCTGGTACTTCATTATGAGTTGTCTGACAACAGACAAACAAAATTCACCATACGGTGGTCTGTTGCCAGTCTTTATTTGGTACATATTATATGCATTGAGCATTGAAATGTCCATGAGATGGAAGAAAAGTTTCATGTACCACTTGTAACTCTTACGAACACAGTCAACAAAACCAATCTGCATGTCACATTTGTCAACCAAGCGCATGTTTTGTGTATAATCAATCACTGTCACTGGTTTTCGAATACGTTCATTAGTCACTCGATCAACTTTGCCACTGTCTTGCATTTCATTACGGTGAATGGTTGTCAACAATGTGACATCTCGTTTGTCATGCCACCGTAATGCCATGATGTCATTGGCAGTAAACACCTGCATGTCATCACCACGAGCACCTGCGTTGAGCCTGGGCATATGTTTACGATTAGAACGCACTGTGCCACACACATCTGTCTTGTTCACTCGCATGAAATCACTGAGTAATGGGCTTGTGTACCAGTTATCGGTATATAATGTATGCCCCTTACCAAGATAAGGTGCCATCATGTTTCTCACTACGTCACCTGAGATACCCAATAACATCTTGGTATCTTTCAATGTTTTACTACCCGTGTATACAACAATATCCAACACCAGGCCACTGTCACAATCACAGAGTACAAACAGTTTTATACCAAAGCGTTTCCTCTTGCTCGGTATATACTGCTTGAATGACAGTCTACCTTTGAACAAAATCAAAGACTCGTCAATTACAAGATTCTTGAATGGATAAAAGTATATGCTGAACTTTTGTTTGAGATACATGAAAACATTTCTAATCTTGTATAACCTGTCACTTCTGTCAGGCCTGGTTTTGTCAGAGAAGTGCAACATACGTAAGAGTAAGATAAACCTGTTCACTGGTATGATTTCACTGAAGACCGGGGTAGAAATTAGCCGATCTGTGGACCAGTATGCTTTTATATTATGCTTATAGACGTGAGGCATAAGCATTATTGTTGCAAAAAGCAAATACATTTCTGCAACAGTCGTCTCTTTCCACCTGTGTAGTCTTGACTGTGGTGATAAGATCGTATTTGCCATGGTGTACTCAAAATACTTATTACTTTCCCTGACAATAATTTCCATCAATGGCTGGTCAAAGAATAATTCAAAGAATTCCAGTTCATTGGCCGTGGTTCCAAGGGGACAAGTAGGTAGAATTCCACTTTGAGAATCATCAAAGTGGTGAGGCTTGGGAACAAAATTGGGATTTTGCTGCCAATCCCACATACGGTTTGCTGGTGGATACTGGACATCATAGGCTGGTTGTGCGGGTGGTTGTGGTTGTGGTGGGCTGGTGGCTGGCGCTCCGCTTTGTCCTTGAACTGACGAGTCAGCAGTGTGGGTCCCAGCGTGGCCTGGTGAGTCACGCATGGCGGTGCCACTACCATCACCACTAACACCATCCACTGATGCCTGTGGTCTATCCATGCCAAGTGTAGCCACATCATCCTCACTATCACTACCTAAAACTGGTGTTGGGCCACGGGATGTACTCCGGGATGTACTCCGGGATGTACTCCGTCCCCTGGGCACAGCATAGGGTACACTACCCGAGCGCATGCGGCGGCGAACATACCGATGCTTCACTGGTGAATATGATTCCTCACTATCACTACTCGATTGATCGTCGAGCGCAATAAAATCACAGTCCACGTCACTATCATCATCATTACTGAAGTCAGAGGCCTGGCCATGCGAAAATATTAGTTTTCTCTTGCGATGAGGAACAACCAACCCTGAGTCACGAGTGCCCACACCAGAGGTAGAAGGTTGAGGATCGTCAGGGTTTTCTGCACTATTATTGATATCCTGGTCATTCTTTTCGGTCACTAACTGATCAAAGCCGTAGAATTCGTCTTCATTTCCACTTCCATCAGTGTCAGAACTATCAGATAGGAAGAGGAGAGTCCCAATTTTCTGGGGAGTGAGAGCTGACTTGCGACGAGGCATGGTGAACAAGGGTAACTGAGCCGGCGTTCCCACAATGCTATGCGGGCGCCTAGATTTTTTGTTTATGGCGCACACCCACCACGCAGACCCGTTCTCTCACATGTAGGCCTATGAGCGTTTTCGCGCTAAATTTGACGGCGCTAGAATTTTGGCGTAGATCTACGGTTTGGACACTCAACGTAAAGCCGTTGATCTACGGGATGGACCCTGAAAGGGTTAATATCACCTTTGTACCATTTATAACATTTTTAGTATATTTTTAAATGTTTATACAGTAGTGTACTGTATATTGTAATAAACAGAATAGAGAAAATCAGCTCTAATATACATTATTTAGGTATGCATACTGGTCAGAGAGTGCGTCATAAGTCCAAGTCGTTGGTAAACGAGTACATCGCTAAGTGAGGAGAGGCTGTACACTGGGTTTTTAATTTAAAGTTTAATGTATTGTGATTGAAGATTTACATGTAACAATTTTGAACCTGGGTAAATTTCAGATTCTTGTAATGTCATGAAGAGAATATGTGGAGATGGACAAGTTATCTCCCTCTACACATCAGACCTCCACCCTCGATCAAAGGAGGTTGCAATATATGATATCCCTGACCCAAATTTCAAAGCATCTATTCCCCAACAAGGTAATTAAAAAGATATTGATTGATAGTCACAAAAGGATTTGTTAATTGTGTATGTTGTAGTTGAAGATACAGTGGACCCCCGCCTAACGATATTATTTCAATCCAGAAGTCTGTTTGGGTGCCATTATAGACCGAATTTGTTCCCATAAGAAATATTGTGAATTAGATTAGTCAGTTTCAGACCCCCAAAAATACACCTACAAAAGCACTTACAAAAATACACTTACATAATTGGTCGAGTTGGGAGCTGATCATTAGGCGGGGGTCCACTGTATCTGTTAATCATTTCATTGGCTAAGCAAACAGCTGTTGATGCACAGGCCACCCTAGAGTATATTGCCACTTCTGTTGGTCATCTCCCTCTGTTTATTTCCTCCACTCTTGCCTTAGTCTCTGTTCACATGTCCTTCAGTATTTTCATTTCATAATGTTTCATTTCAGTAGGCATGTGGCTCTTTCTTGTTTCCTCTTGATGGAAAATGTGAGTGCCTTTTTAGTATGTAATAATTCATACCACAGTAGCTACTGTATTGTATACCTCGTTTATTTTTATAGATGAGGAGGTAAATGGGAGTGACCTCGCATCTGTAGCAGCAGTTAAGCATACTACACTGCACTACTGAGTGCATATTAGCAAAAAACTGAAACTTGACTTAGTCCTCTGATTGTGACCAGGTTCTATAATTATTCTAAGTCACTTATATACTTATTTTATATGGGGGACCATTGTGTTATCATTTGCATAATGAACAGGTAAAGTACAACACATAAATACAATTTTGAAAATGAGAGAGCAAAAGGCACAATACAGTGACAGGGAACAATACACGGGTAACCCCCATATAGGAGTGAGAAGCTTATGACAACTTCGTAAATGGTCCAAGTCAGATCGAAATGCCTTCATAAGCTTATCTCTCCTGTGTGTGGGTATTTTGTGTTTTGTAAATGCATTTCCACTAGAACTTCTACTGATTCTCTATAGCCATAATAATTTTTAGTATTCTAACAGTGCATTACACTACAGTACATTGAATATCAGTGCAATCTGCACATGGTGTTTAGTATTTTGTACTGATCTTTCAAATTATCATTGTAAAATTCTTTTCTCTTAATAATTGGATTATGAGATTTATGATATATGTAAAGAAATTTTCTTAATTTTTTTTTTCAACAAATCGGCCATGTCCCACTGAGGCAGGGTGACCCAAAAAGAAAGAAAATCCCCAAAAAGAAAATACTTTCATCATCATTCAACACTTTCATCTCACTCACACATAATCGCTGTCTTTGCAGAGGCACCCAGATACAACAGTTTAGAAGCATATGTAACATACCCCTCCAAACTGCCAATATCCCAAACCACTCCTTTAAAGTGCAGGCATTGTACTTCCCATTTCCAGGACTCAAGTCCGGCTATATAAAAATAACCGGTTTCATGAATCCCTTCACTAAATATTACCCTGCTCACACTCCAACAGCTCGTCAGGTCCCAAAAACCATTCATCTCCATTAACTCCTATCTAACATGCCCACACATGCTTGCCTGTAAATTTTCTGAATGATTATATAGTGGCATTTTTTCAGAATATCAGCCAGTGATGTTCACTCTGAGGAAAGGAGGTGTGTTGACACGTCACAACCTGGAGAATGGGAAATTTTACAATAGCATATTTCTAAGTCACATGCCGTGTAAGTCTCTAACTGTTGGTTTTCTCTCGGATATCCTCATCGTCAAGTCACCTAAGCTCAAGTTTCATCATCGGTCAGAGTGCTTCTTCCGTTTTCATGCTTTTTGCATGCACCCATTCAAATGTCTGGCAAAATTTGATATTGATGGCTCGGTATTTCCAGGTAATTTGAAGACTTTCTTATTTATTATTATACTACATGACATAAAGGAATAATGGGAAAATTTTCTTAACAGAGCAGTAGATCAACAGAATGAATTAAAGTGCTACAATAATTGTATATTTTAAAAAATTGTATGATGAGCACATTATTATTGAAAATGGAGCACCACAAGCATAGCTCTGATTTGTAGATACAAATAGGTAAATAAAAACGTGTGGTCACAGAGAAACTCGGATAAAGATGGCCTCAGTAGCAGACTGAATATGTATAGCGCTGTACTCCCTATCTCTTCTGTTTTATTTTCTGAGTGTTGGTTAGTTTATGCCATTGAAAATATTTATTACGCTTAATTGTTTTGATTACTGTATACTCTATTAAATATTTTCTTTTTTATCTCTGTATGTTGAAGGTAATAATTATTTTAATTTGTTATAGACTGGGTTATACAAAATGTGAATGCTGAGTGTTGGAGAGTTGTGGTCTTAAAATATAATGAATTAAAACATAAATCATATACTATTTTAGGCATTTGTATGTTGGGGGATGACCTATATTTTCTGACTCCCTAACATGATTGCAAACAAATCGCAGAATGAATGGAGTTCTAACCCATGGCAAGTGAATTCTTTTCATGGCCTGTGAGCTGTAGGACATAGGTTCAAATCCCACCCAGACCATGATCTGTATTTCCTATCAATCCAGACTTATAGTATATCCTGTACACAGGAACTTAATTCATATATTTTATGCCAATGATCAGGGATGTTATTTCTATCTGATAATTTTACCTTCTCAAAAGAGTCTCGTGTAATTTAAGACAACGAGCATAAGCGTCAGTATGGGAAGCTCCGTAATGCTGAGATCCATGAAGATATGCTGATTGTGATGACAGAGAAGAACTTCAGCCTTATATATGACGTGCAGGAAATTATTAAGGTGAGTTGGCCTCATGCAAATGCATGAGGGCCCCGCTTATACAGTAAGTTAGGTCCCGGGCTACCACTGTAAAGCGAAAATTGCTGTAAAGTGAATCGTAGCCTTTTTTCACTTTCAAATGCATATAAAAGCTTGATAACATGTTACACTATCATATATTACAGCTAGGCCTAAAAAATGCATATACAGTACAGTACACACATTATTTACCTTTAATTATTCTCATTCTTAGCCTATAGTGAGAGGTGAATATATTTGTTGTGGGAAGTCTGAATAAATGAAGACTGGGTATGATTGAAAATCGCTGATACAGTGGACCCCCGGTTAACGATATTTTTTCATTCCAGAAATATGTTCAGGTGCTAGTACTGACCGAATTTGTTCCCATAAGGAATATTGTGAAGTAGATTAGTCCATTTCAGACCCCCAAACATACACGTACAAACGCACTTACATAAATACACTTACATAATTGGTCGCATTGGGAGGTGATCGTTAAGCGGGGGTCCACTGCATTAGAAAATCACTGTAAAGCAAACTGCTGTAAAGTGGGGCTCTCCTGTATTAAACCTTGGCAGTGGAAGAGGAAAAAATGGGGGTATGCAAACATTTAACAGAATATTAGGATAAAGGAAGATATACTGTAGAATGATAGGGTGACACCCTGCCTCGGTGGGAGATGGCCAGTGTGTTGAAAAAAAAAATACTGTAGAGATGATTATTTTATAATTAAACCAAAAAGGATAAACAGATAGTAGAGAGGGAATTGCTATGAATGACCCATGTGGGTGTAGCTGTTTTTTAGTGAATACGTTTACTGTAATAATAATAGATTTTTTTTTTTTTAACAAGTATGCCGTCTCCCACCGAAGCAGGGTGACCCAAAAAGAAAAAAAATCCCCAAAAAGAAAATACTTTCATCATCATTCAACACTATCACCTCACTCACATAATCACTGTTTTTGCAGAGGTGCTCAGAATACAACAGTTTAGAAGCATATATGTATAAAGATACACAACATATCCCTCCAAACTGCCAATATCCCAAACCCCTCCAATTTGAAAATGAAATATTGGAGAAATAACTGATAATCAAAAGTATAAAAAGAAAATATGGGATTAGGTAACAAGGTGCAGTATACAGGAGTGTTAACATAATGTATGTATACTACCATCAGTTCTGATTGACTGAATTTGATTACATTTCGGACAATCAGACACCATCAGCAAGGTGGCCTGTGGCTTAGTGGTAACACCTTTCACTCAAAACTGAAGGATTCAATTTCAGTCATAAGCGCTGGAGACACTAGAGGTCTCCTTATACCTGTTGCCCCCTGTTTACCTAGCAATTAATAGGTTCCTGGGTGTTAGCTGATGGCTGCTGGTTGCACCCTGGGGGTTAGTAGTATACCTTAGATAGAGCTGAGCTTTGGTAGGATAATAGCTCTAAGCTTGTAAATTCATTCCTCAAAACTTAAAGTAGGTTTAAATATATTACTGTCGCATGATTTTCTTTTAGGATCCCCTTCCAGACAAGAAACTCAAAGGGAAACAAACAGATGCTCTGCATGCTAGTTAGTTAGTTAGTTTAATATGTTTATTATGCACCCCATACCCATCCTGTGGGCGGTAGTCAAAAGATTACAGAGGTACATAATGGGTCCAGGGACTGGGCCTCAAAGTTTTGATAGCTGAGCAAGTTACAGAGGTAATGAATTCACAATTTACAAAGGTAATGAACTCACAATTTACAAAGGTAATGAACTCCAGGTAGGTCTAGTCACAATCATGACAAGTTACAAAGGTATTTACAGATTACAGAGGTACACAATGGGTCCAGGGACCGGGCTCCAAAGTTTTGATGGCTGAACTAGCTGCATGCTAAAGGCTTTCTGCGTGACCCCCTAAATGTCACCCATCTCTGTACAAACATTGTATCATGATGAAATAAAGCATTTGTAATTTTGTAAGAACATGCCAGTTTCTGTGTTTAACCCTTAAACTGTCCAAACGTAGATCTACGTCCGCGTGCGGTGGGCTCCAAACATAGATCTGCTTTTTTTTTTTACATGCTTTCAAATGGGGAAAATCAAGGTCAGAGCACTACGCACGTGAACGTAGATCTACATTTGGACAATTTATGGGTTAATGAGAGCTTGAAGGATAATTTTGAAACTATTTTTTAGAGTGAATTAGGTTATTTAAAATTTCTTTTATTTTTTAGAGTGAATTTAGATTATTTAAAATTTCTTTTATTTTTTAGAGAGAATTTAGGTTATTTAAAATTTTTTATTTTTTAGAGAGAATTTAGGTTATTTAAAATTTCTTTTATTTCTTAGTGTGAATTAGGTTATTTAAAATTTCTTTAATGCAGTATACAGGTAATGTAGTTTACATATAATGAGATATTATTAGGCATTAAAGAAAGCCACTAGTATGAGGTGCATTTCAGACAGGCTAATCCAAATGCTTGATGATTACTTAAGAAATAAATGTAGGTTATTATGTAGGAGTTTTTAATTTATTTAACTTGCTCATAGGTTTTGAATGTATGTGAGACCTAACTGAAAAAAGTACAAACATCACCAAATTATAAACAATATTTACACATCTATGCCAGGAGCAAGGGGCTAGTAACCCCTTCTCCCGTATAAATTACTAAATTTAGAAAGAGAAACTTTCGTTTTTCTTTTTGGGCCACCCTGCCGTGGTGGGATACGGCCGGTTTGTTGAAGAAAAAAAAAAAATTCACATCTGATATTTCGTTACATATTCCCAAATTCTCTTCAGGAGAAGATGGTTGGCAATGCTCAGGGTGCTGAAGATTTTGCATCAAGTCATCTAGAACTTGTAGAGAAGGCTCCTCCACTTTTGTTTGTCACACTGGCACATATGGACGTCTTAAGTTTGGGAGCGTGTCCATGGGCATACATACGAGCGGTGTCTGACTCCGTTTTGGAGGTAGGCCAAAAAAAAAAAAAAAAAAGACATTCATTCTGTATTTTTTCTCATTTTTTCTTTAAACACCTCCCCTGCAACACACTGTTAAAAGTAATGTAGTATGATCACCTTTATAGGTCCAGGAACTATGCAAAGTTCATGGTGTCTTATTTTTGTTTCCATGGTGTCTAATTTTTATGTTTCCAGTGGTTGTAGCATTGATTGTATATCTCCTCTTTTAAATCATTTGATTGATCTGCCATTCTGTTTACAAATACAAACTTTCTAGTATCCTCACAACAACTCTTTTTTTTCTAAGCATGCTTTTATATATAACTACCCATTTGTGATGCTTATTTATAGTAAGAAGCATAGAGCTATATTTATAGTCTTTGGTTGTCTTTACTTATTCATAATGTAATATATTATTTGTTGCACATATAACCCCTTCTGAAACCCATTTCATTCATTTGTTGTTTGAGTTGTTGTGAAGAGTGGATGATCCAGTGTCACAAGGATGCTGGGGAAGATCATATATTATGGATGTGACTGGTGGGATGATGGTTGGTCGAGTTTATGGGTGGGGGCAATGCGGGAATTTGGGGTTAGTAAGAAGAGGTTGATGTGCAGGAGATTGAGATGGGTGAGTTATGTGGCATAACAGTACATTGAAACGACATGGACCCATCTTCTTTATGTAGGAGCCTCATGAACTTGATAATTTCTCAGAAATTGGTCAGTTATGTTTTGTTTTTTCATTCGCTTAAAATATGTATGTGAGATTGATACATAAATGTTTTGGATAGATTTTACTTGCTCCCCATTTTCATGAATATGAGGTAAGACATATATGATGAACAAGATAATATCTTCCCTTAATATCATTACTTTTTAACAAGTCACTAGAGACTAGCACCTTCCCGAAACTACTCAAGATGGCAAGGGTTACACCAATACATAAAGGTGGTGACCCTACAGACTTAAACAACTATAGGCCAATATCTAACTTACCATTGCTATCCAAAATCTTTGAGAAACTCGTGCACAGGAGACTGTATTCATTTATAACGGCTCAAAACATATTCAACCCCTGCCAATTTGGATTCAGGAAAAATAAAAGCACTAATGATGCAATCATAAAAATGCTAGATCTGCTTTACACAGCATTGGAAAATAAAGAATATCCACTAGGAATTTTTATTGACCTAAGAAAAGCTTTTGACACGGTAGACCACGACATCCTACTCCACAAACTTGATCATTACGGTATAAGAGGCCATGCGCTTGCTTATTTCAAATCTTACATTACTAATAGGTATCAGTATGTCACCATTAAAGACACAGCATCAGCAACACGGCCACTTGATACTGGAGTTCCGCAGGGAAGTGTCCTTGGTCCCCTGCTCTTCCTCATATACATCAATGACCTTCCAAACGTATCCCAACACCTGAAACCCATTCTCTTTGCTGACAACACGACTTATGTCATCTCTCACCCTAATCTTGCCACCCTCAACACCATTGTGAATGAGGAGCTGATCAAAATATCGACTTGGATGACAGCCAATAAACTTACGCTTAACACTGACAAAACCTACTATATTATGTTTGGTAGCAGAGTAGGAGATGCACAAATTAACATTAAGATTGACAACACTCTAATTACCAGAAATAATGGGGGCAAATTCCTAGGCTTATACCTTGACAACAACCTGAATTTCAGCACCCATATCCAGCATATAACCAAAAAAGTATCCAAAACGGTTGGGATCCTCTCCAAGATACGATACTACGTGCCGCAAAATGCCCTTCTCACACTATACCACTCACTTATTTATCCATACCTCACCTATGCTATTTGTGCTTGTGGATCAACTGCAGCAACACACCTAAAGCCAATAATAACCCAACAAAAAGCTGCAGTAAGATTTTTTTATTATTATTATCACACCGGCCGATTCCCACCAAGGCAGGGTGGCCCGAAAAAGAAAAACTTTCACCATCATTCACTCCATCACTGTCTTGCCAGAAGGGTGCTTTACACTACAGTTTTTAAACTGCAACATTAACACCCCTCCTTCAGAGTGCAGGCACTGTACTTCCCATCTCCAGGACTCAAGTCCGGCCTGCCGGTTTCCCTGAATCCCTTCATAAATGTTACTTTGCTCACACTCCAACAGCACGTCAAGTATTAAAAACCATTTGTCTCCATTCACTCCTATCAAACACGCTCACGCATGCCTGCTGGAAGTCCAAGCCCCTCGCACACAAAACCTCCTTTACCCCCTCCCTCCAACCCTTCCTAGGCCGACCCCTACCCCGCCTTCCTTCCACTACAGACTGATACACTCTTGAAGTCATTCTGTTTCGCTCCATTCTCTCTACATGTCCGAACCACCTCAACAACCCTTCCTCAGCCCTCTGGACAACAGTTTTGGTAATCCCGCACCTCCTCCTAACTTCCAAACTACGAATTCTCTGCATTATATTCACACCACACATTGCCCTCAGACATGACATCTCCACTGCCTCCAGCCTTCTCCTCGCTGCAACATTCATCACCCACGCTTCACACCCATATAAGAGCGTTGGTAAAACTATACTCTCATACATTCCCCTCTTTGCCTCCAAGGACAAAGTTCTTTGTCTCCACAGACTCCTAAGTGCACCACTCACTCTTTTTCCCTCATCAATTCTATGATTCACCTCATCTTTCATAGACCCATCCGCTGACACGTCCACTCCCAAATATCTGAATACGTTCACCTCCTCCATACTCTCTCCCTCCAATCTGATATTCAATCTTTCATCACCTAATCTTTTTGTTATCCTCATAACCTTACTCTTTCCTGTATTCACCTTTAATTTTCTTCTTTTGCACACCCTACCAAATTCATCCACCAATCTCTGCAACTTCTCTTCAGAATCTCCCAAGAGCACAGTGTCATCAGCAAAGAGCAGCTGTGACAACTCCCACTTTGTGTGTGATTCTTTATCTTTTAACTCCACGCCTCTTGCCAAGACCCTCGCATTTACTTCTCTTACAACCCCATCTATAAATATATTAAACAACCACGGTGACATCACACATCCTTGTCTAAGGCCTACTTTTACTGGGAAAAAATTTCCCTCTTTCCTACATACTCTAACTTGAGCCTCACTATCCTCGTAAAAACTCTTCACTGCTTTCAGTAACCTACCTCCTACACCATACACTTGCAACATCTGCCACATTGCCCCCCTATCCACCCTGTCATACGCCTTTTCCAAATCCATAAATGCCACAAAGACCTCTTTAGCCTTATCTAAATACTGTTCACTTATATGTTTCACTGTAAACACCTGGTCCACACACCCCCTACCTTTCCTAAAGCCTCCTTGTTCATCTGCTATCCTATTCTCCGTCTTACTCTTAATTCTTTCAATTATAACTCTACCATACACTTTACCAGGTACACTCAACAGACTTATCCCCCTATAATTTTTGCACTCTCTTTTATCCCCTTTGCCTTTATACAAAGGAACTATGCATGCTCTCTGCCAATCCCTAGGTACCTTACCCTCTTCCATACATTTATTAAATAATTGCACCAACCACTCCAAAACTATATCCCCACCTGCTTTTAACATTTCTATCTTTATCCCATCAATCCCGGCTGCCTTACCCCCTTTCATTTTACCTACTGCCTCACGAACTTCCCCCACACTCACAACTGGCTCTTCCTCACTCCTACAAGATGTTATTCCTCCTTGCCCTATACACGAAATCACAGCTTCCCTATCTTCATCAACATTTAACAATTCCTCAAAATATTCCTTCCATCTTCCCAATACCTCTAACTCTCCATTTAATAACTCTCCTCTCCTATTTTTAACTGACAAATCCATTTGTTCTCTAGGCTTTCTTAACTTGTTAATCTCACTCCAAAACTTTTTCTTATTTTCAACAAAATTTGTTGATAACATCTCACCCACTCTCTCATTTGCTCTCTTTTTACATTGCTTCACCACTCTCTTAACTTCTCTCTTTTTCTCCATATACTCTTCCCTCCTTGCATCACTTCTACTTTGTAAAAACTTCTCATATGCTAACTTTTTCTCCCTTACTACTCTCTTTACATCATCATTCCACCAATCGCTCCTCTTCCCTCCTGCACCCACTTTCCTGTAACCACAAACTTCTGCTGAACACTCTAACACTACATTTTTAAACCTACCCCATACCTCTTCGACCCCATTGCCTATGCTCTCATTAGCCCATCTATCCTCCAATAGCTGTTTATATCTTACCCTAACTGCAGTAAGAATAATCACTAAATCCCATCCCTGGCAACACACCCCCCCCACTCTTCATAGACCTAAACTTACTCCCTGTTCAGTACATCCACACTTACTACTGTGCAATCTACATCTACAGGGCCTTAAACTCTAATATCAACCTTGACCTAAAACGCTTTCTTGATAGTTGTGACAGAACCCACAGGCATAACACCAGACACAAACATCTCTACGACATTCCCCGTGTCCGACTAAACCTTTACAAAAATTCAATGCATGTCAAAGGCCCTAAAATCTGGAATACCCTACCTGAGAACTCTAGAACTGCAGACACATTCATCACCTTCAAAACTACCATTAGAAAACATCTTATCTCCCTGATACACCCCGTCAACTAACTACACAAATACCACCTGGTGGTTCACACTTACACTCACTCACCCATTTGACCATAAACAGAAATATTAATCTCAATCTTAAAATAATGAATCCTGTGATACTCCAATACTGAAACTATGTACTGTGCCAAAATAAAAGCATTCACATTGCTAAACTCACAAACTAGTATTTAGTCACTTAGCCATAATACCAACTTACCTCATAATTTGTAATATTTTACAATTAAGAATAAAACTAAGTCTGCCCGAAATGCCTAGCCATGCTAAGCGTTCTAGTGGTACACTCTGTAATCATTATTTTACTACATGTAAACCACACAATAATCAAATTTCTGTAAACTCAGCATTGTAATCCTTATAGAGAATAAACTTTGAATTTGAATTTGAATTTGGAGTTATCATTAATTGGCTTCCATTCTCCTGTATAATTTACTAAATTTAAAAAGAAAAACTTTCGTTTTTTTTCTTTTTAGGTCACCCTGCCTTGGTAGGATAGGACCACTGTTGAAAAAAAAAAAAAACTAAAACATTAATTGGCTTAACACTACCTTTACCTTCAGCTGAGCTGCCAGTCATTACTAACTCTATAAAACTAAATTCACAGGTGCGTGATTTAGCCACCAAGGAACTGCTTCATGGAGGCCGGGTAATGTGGAGGGATAGGAATGATGTGCAAATTTCTCCTGACTATCTCATGTTCCATCCTGATGACTCTAGCAGAGTTATTCATGTTAGGACCTCTGAAATCAGGTAATAGGCTTGTGAAAAAAAATTTAACGTTTTCCTTCCATCTCCTCCTCTTACCCCCTGGAAAAGAACGATGTTTTCTTTTGCTTATATTTTCATGATCTGTCAGAGTCAAAGATTTATTTCCACATGATACAGTATTTGTACAGGGATGGGTGACATCTGGTTGTGCATGCAGCAAGCCCTTGGTTATGCAGAGTATTTTGGAAAAGCCTTAGCCTAACTTGAGACTACAATGGCAATAATTAATATTTGCTTATTATGTATGTAATGGATTTTGCTTTACTCTATAAAATACATAAACATATGACCATGCTGTTCAGGGTTGCCAGCAGTTAAAAGAATGTAAACAACTCATTGAATAGAATAGGATACGAGTCCCATTCCATTCACTGCATTGTTGACAATTGTGACATCAGGATTTCGTGAGTCAGCAGTGTTTCTAAATAGCAACATCCTGAGAGTTTTTGATATTATTTTCCATAGTGCTGTTAGATTAAAATTATCATACCAGTTTACCATGTTTTCCATTCCTGTGATGAGTTATTCTCATCATCCTCAAGAATTAATAATTTCATTAAATGTTAATTGCATCGTTGGAATCATCCAACAGCAGATTTAGATTTGTGGATGAATTATAGAGCTTTCTGTTTTAGAATTCTGGCGATTAAAGAAAAAGAAGGAAGACGAACCTTAGAGGAAGAGTTTGCCTATCCAAAGAAAAGAAAAATTACTAAGGTATGTATGTTAATTATTTTCTTTCAGAGAACATTTTATTAGATGTGGTCTTCGATATTTGTGTACACTGAATATTAACCTGTAAACGGTCCAAGCAGATCTACGTTCACATGTGTAGTGCTACAAAAGTAGATCTACGTTTTTTTTTTTTACATATTTTCAAATATAACAAAAAAAAAAAGTAGATCAAAGTTTTTTTTACACATTTTCAAATGTAAAAAAACAAAAAGAAGATCTACTTTTTTTACATACTTTCAAATGTTGAAAAAATGTATACAGGTCTCCCTCAACATTCGCGAGGGTTAGGGGATCAAGAGCCTCGCGAATTTTTAAAAACCGTGAATGTTTGGTGCCCCAATATATTGTAGGGAAATATAATACAATACTGCTTCCTTAACTTGTTGAACCGTGAACAACCATAAAATACATGAAAACGTCATAAACTGTACTAAAAATATACATGTTATGCTTTAATAACATGTATGTTATTAAATACCACAGACTCCACCATTGCCTCCACCAATGCCTCCACCACTTCCTCAACCACTGCGAGTCCCTACTACCCTCCCTCCGACCCCCGCAACTGGCAGCCAGCCCTCCCACCACTCAGTGTGGTGAGTGTTTTGTTTGTTCATTATTTGCTATTAAACTACAGTATAAATAATGTAAACACATTCATGACTGCATATTGGAATGGCTATTCGGACAGGTATTGGACGGTGACATCATGTGTTTACTCTTGAACACAGCAAAGAATCAAGCATTTCTGCTACTGCTAATAATAACAATAGTAATAATAATAATAATAATAATAATAATAATAATAATAATAATACGATATAATTGAAGAAGGAAATTGTACAAAAATACGAGGGAGTGGTTGACACATCATCAGTGTGGCTTTGTTTATGTTGGAGTGAACATTAGTCTCCCTGCTCTTCCAAACATTTCACAATAATTCAGCAGTTGAGGCAGTGGTATTTAATAACATTTTTTTTTTTTTCAACAAGTCGGCCGTCTCCCACCGAGGCAGGGTGACCCAAAAAAGAAAGAAAACAATTTTCTTCTTTTTCTTTTTAGTAATCTTTACAGGAAAAGGGGTTACTAGCCCATTGTTCCCGGCATTTTAGTTGACTTTTACAACACGCATGGCTTACGGAGGAAAGATTCTTATTCCACTTCCCCATGGATATAAAAGGAAAAGTAATAAGACCAAGAACTATTAAGATAAAATCAAAGAAAACTCAGATGAGTGTGTATAAATAAATGTGTACATGTATGTGTAGTGTGACCTAAGTGTAAGTAGAAGTAGCAAGACATGCCTGTAATCTTGCATATTTATGAGACAGACAAAAGACATCAGCAATCCTACCATCATGTAAAACAATCACAGGCTTTCGTTTTACACTCACTTGGCAGGACGGTAGTACCTCCCTGGATGGTTGCTGTCTACCAACCTACTACCTACCATTTAATAACATATATGTTATAAATAATAATAGTACATATTATTAATAACATGTATTATTATTATTAATAACATGTATGTTATTAAATACCACTGCCTCAACCGCTGCCTCAACAGCTGCCTCAATCGCTGCCTCAACAGCTGCCTCAACAGCTTCCTCAACAGCTGCCTCAACAGCTGCCTCAACAGCTGCCTCAACCACTGCCTCAATCGCTGCCTCAACAGCTGCCTCAACCACTGCCTCGATTGCTTCCTCAACAGCTGCCTCACCCACTGCCTCAATCGCTGCCTCAACAGCTGCCTCAACCACTGCTTCAATCGCTGCCTCAACAGCTGCCTCAACAGCTGCCTCAATCGCTGCCTCAACAGCTGCCTCAACCACTGCCTCAATCGCTGCCTCAACAGCTGCCTCACCCACTGCCTCAATCGCTGCCTCAACAGCTGCCTCACCCACTGCCTCAATCGCTGCCTCAACAGCTGCCTCAATCGCTGCCTCAATCGCTGCCTCAATCGCTGCCTCAACAGTTGCCTCACCCACTGCCTCAATTGCTGCCTCAACAGCTGCCTCACCCACTGCCTCAATCGCTGCCTCAATCGCTGCCTCAATCGCTGCCTCAACAGTTGCCTCACCCACTGCCTCAATTGCTGCCTCAACAGCTGCCTCACCCACTGCCTCAATCGCTGCCTCAACCACTGCCTCAATCGCTGCCTTAACAGCTGCCTCAACCACTGCCTCAATTGCTGCCTCAACAGCTGCCTCAACCACTGCCTCAATCGCTGCCTCAACAGCTGCCTCAACCACTGCCTCAATTGCTGCCTCAACAGCAGCCTCAACAGCTGCCTCACCCACTGCCTCAATCGCTGCCTCAACAGCTGCCTCAATCGCTGCCTCAACAGCTGCCTCAACAGCTGCCTCAATCGCTGCCTCAACTGCTGAATTATTGTGAAATGTTTGGAAGAGCAGGGAGACTAATGCTCACTCCAGCATAAACAAAGCCACACTGACGATGTGTCAACCACTCCCTCGTATTTTTGTACAACTTCCTTCAATTATATCGTATTTATTATTATTATTATTATTATTATTACTATTGTTATTATTAGCAGTAGCAGAAATGTTTGATTCTTTGCTGTGTTCAAGAGTAAACACATGATGTCACCGTCTAATACCTGTCTGAATAGCCATTCCAATATGCAGTCATGAATGAGTTTACATTATTTATACTGTAGTTTAATAGCAAATAATGAACAAACAAAACGCTCACCACACTGAGTGGTGGGAGGGCTGGCTGCTAGTTGCGGGGGTCGGTGGGAGGGTAGTAGGGACTCGCAGGTGGCGGGAAACTTGAATATGATTTGGCGGCTGGGAATTTGGTGGCTGGGAATTTGGCGGTTGGGAATTCGCGAATGTGTGAAGCCCGCGAAAGCTGAAAACGTGAATGTTGAGGGAGACCTGTATATACGTTTGGACCGTTTACGGGTTAATACAGGGAAGATACTGCACCTCTGGCAAGAGTGAGTGAGTGAGTGATGAAACTGTTTCTTCCTTTTCGGGTCACCCTGCCTTGGTGGGAAACAGCCAATGTGTTAAAAAAAAAATATTAATAGATTGACAGAATGACATTTCCTAGTGCATATGAAAACTATTTCAGAGGAGGGACGTATCCATGGAGTGTCATACAATGTTTGTTGGTTGATCACCAATTGATTTTGCCAAGTGCTTAGTGAGTGCTGTTTATTCTGCTACCCCTAGAAATGTCTTGACACACCCAAAGCTTTCTTGGTTCTTAAATTGTTTCTATTTACCATTTACTTTTCCTTTTTTCAGACTGCGGCGCCTGCTAAATATTCTCGATCTGGCCGACTAATAAAATCCAAGTTTGAACTGGATGACTCTCTAAACAGAGCCATAGCCTTCAATGTAGAAACTGATCTGAGAGTCCTGGTTGTCCTAGAGGCTAGGAGAGATGTTGTAAGCTATGCAAGTTTTTTTATATGCATTTTTGTCTGTCTTAAATCTGATTTAAATACTGTACAAAACTTCCTAGAAGTTTTGACAAGGCTCCTGGAGAGCGAAATGTTGCCACAATAAAATGTCACATTAGTTGCCCTTGTGTCCTTTTACTTACGCATAGATTATTAAGTAGGAGTTCTTAACCCTTTATCAGACAGGCCAATAAATATATTGGCCTGCCTGGTAAACGGTTATATGTACAACTGTGTAACTATGATGCGATTTAACAAATAAATAGCAGATGTATTATTCTGCAGCTTTGCTCCTCCTCACACTTTTTTTTTTTTTTTTACACAGGGTTTGACAAGGTTAAGGATCCCTAGCTTTATTGACAAGCTATTTACAGGTTAAGGATTCCTAACTTTATTGGCAAGCTAAGAGCTGTTACCTACATCAGCTCATTTGAAAGCATTTTTATTGTTATGAGACATACAAGTAGGAAACAGGATGAAGTTGGAGCCATCTGTGGGCCAGCATTTTCATTTGATCAACTGACTTTATCTCATTGACATCATTATGCTGTACGAATGTGTTCCATACTCGAGTCATCCTGGGTATATAGGATCTCAGATGGAGTGAAGTTCTGGAGAAGGGTACAGCCAGAGTGAAGTTGCTGCTTTCTGCCCGTCTTGTGGCATAAAAGCTTGTTTCACGCTGTCCTCGAAGTGGATCCAAGTGTGGTATTTTGACAATATTAGCCTTGTACATAACAGTAAGGCCACCCACATCCCTCCTATGTTGAAGGCTCTGCTGAAATGACAGATCTATCCAGGATGGGTCCAGGCGAGAGATGAGACGTCTTGCTCTGTTCTCTACTCTGTCAAGCAGTCGCAGATGAGAGGGGGGGGGGCAGGCAAACCAAGAAAGTGGAGCATACTCAAGGTGCGAGCGTACTTGTGCCTTGTACAGAATCTTGCAACCCCTACTGTCAAGTAGATGTGAGATACTGCGAAGTGCTGTAAGCTTCCTGGCTGCCTTGTTTGCAAGATTTACAACATGGTTCTTCATGGTTAGTTTGGGGTCAAATTTCACCCCAAGGATATCAACTTCTTCTCCAGGTGCCCACACCCTCCCATTCATCCTTACTACTGCACCAGCATTACCATCATGGTGCCTAGAGACGATCATTTGCATTTTCTCAGGTGCAAATGTTACTTGCCATCTATTTCCCCAAGCTGATATAGCTCTCAGCTGGTGATTGATGTAGCTTAGAGCAGCTGGCATTTCTTCTCTTGGATAAGTGAATGTCAGTGTGCAGTCGTCTGCATATGCATGTGATTCTGGGATGAGATGAAGAAGGTCGTTGAAGTAGACATTCCATAACAATGGTCCCAGCACGCTTCCTTGTGGAACACTTGCCCCAATAGGATGTCTTGCTGATTCCGTTCCATTGAGAACTACACTTAGAGATCTACCATGAAGGTAATCACTGAGGAGACATAGCATAGAGCCTGCAATTCCCAGTGCTTGAAGTTTTGCTAAGAGGCCCTGGTGCCACACTTGAGTGGCCCATATTGGTTTAACATGTTTTGTGAATGTGATAGCTGATCATCTTTCATGTGAACGTTCATACATTTAGAAGGAAGATGTACAGCACAGTTGTAAATGTACTTTTGTTCTGAGTAAGAGCAAGGCTTGAAACGTAAGAACATAAGAAAGAAGGAACACTGCAACAGGCCTACAGACCCATGCGGAGCAGGTCCATGTCTCCCCCCGGATTAGACCAATGACCCACCCCCGGATTAGCCCAATGACCCACCCAGTCTGATCATCTCTGCTCAAGGATGGAGCACTGCACCAGACCCAGCAGCACAAGCTAGTCAGGTCCAACTCACACCCACCCACACCCACTCATGTACTTATCTAACCTAACAGCATACAATTTTAAGTAGAATATTATCAATATTATCACATTGTCAGCTCTATGGTTGTCCTAGCATAGTACAATGAAAATTGCATTTTCAGCTTAAGAAGATTTAAAATCATTCTGTAAGATTTACAATAAAATTATGTGTGATGGTGAAAGTGTTCATTTTTTGGGTCACCTGCCTTGGTGGGAGACGGCCAACATGCTGAAAAAAAAAATTCCAGGCAAGAAAGGATATAATATATACTACTTAAGTTTGTACTCTTACATTACTTTTTCAGATACTGTATATAAAAAAAATAATTGACTTAATACTGAGCAGTTTATAGTTATCTAACAAAGCTTATTAAGTTACTGCTTTCCTGGGAAAGATTTTCACATTTTTCTGCTTTTGGATGAATGTGGGAACTTTTCTGCACTGTAATATAATTTATTTTTGTAATAGAGTAGTTCATATCACCAGTTCCTCAGTCACAAAAAAACTGAAGTGAAGCTTGGTGAAGATCCGTCCAGTAGGTACCTAATAGTCATGCACCACTGTAACTATGTAACTAGGTAAAGTTTATTTAGGTACAGGTACACATAAGTACAATTATCGTACCTTTTTTTAAATGCATCGCTCGTTTTCCACCAAGGCAAGGTGACCCAAAAAAGAAGAAACACTTTCATCATCAGTCACTCCATCACTGTCTTGCCAGAGGTGTACCAATACTACAGTTCAAAAACGAACTGTAGTATTATCATACCTAGTAACATAAGTGCAAATTAACTAGGAAACCCAAAAAGTCAGATTACTATAATAATAAAAAAAGCACTAAACCTTCAAGGGTCATAAAGCACAGCCCAAAAAGTCAGAGAAAGTGACATATTTCCATTGTGATCTTGGCCCAGTTTGTTGAATGTTCTTACCTAATTATTTTTACTGTAGTATTATTATGCATTTTACATTTACACAACATGCTAAACCCAGAGGCATTTATTGTTGCTTATTTGCCTGACATTTCCTCTATAATGAATTTGGTTTTATTAGACTGGCCTCTGAATTTTACCAAAATATGCTATATTATACGTCATGATTTAGTTTTAGCCAGGAGCAACACACATTTCTCATAATTAACCAACTATTTTGAATGCTTAATAGTTTATGTGTTTTGTTAATATTTAACTTGAATGCTAAAGACTTCAACCTTTTTTTTTTTCTTTTTGTCAACTTTTGTGTTTATTTGTGAGGTTTTAAAATATGTATTTAAGAAATAGTACATTAATATGAAGATTTTTTGAAATGAATAACTTATAATAAGTGAATATTTTCTTTCAGGAACACAACTGTACAAAACTACTGAAGGTTACTTTTTATGATAGTCTTTCTTATGATCTTCTTCATGAAATGGATTTGTCTGTTAGAGTTGAGGGAGATATTGAAACCAACACGTTCAGTGTCACTATGGACAGAGATATTTTGAATATAGTGTCCCACAAAGGTAGCCAACACACTGTCTTGGTGTATCGACTCAAAGAAGTGATGGGCAAGGAGGAAAACGAAACAAAACGAGTGAAGTTGAAGAGGAAGTCACGCAGTAATGTTGGCAGATACAAAGAAGAAGAGAGTGCTCTAGGCAGTGGCATGCAAAATGAGAGCCAAAGGCAAGCTGTAAGAAGCGTAAGGAGCACAGCCACAGGGAGACCCAGGGAGAGGCGAGGGAATGCTATTAAAAGAACATTTACAACTAATAATTCCAGCAGTGATAGTGACCAAGAAGAAGATTCCGATGAGTGGGTTCCATAATGTGTTTAATATGAAACACGTTTAACTTAGAGAGATAGCTTTCTTATACATAATTTACCCTACTGATTGCCAAGTTGAAGGTATTCAAGATAGATGATATAGTATATAAGAAAGCAAGAGGAAAAGAGGAAGATTTAGTTGATAACCAAATAATAAATGAAACCAAAGATATGCGGGAATGACAAGAAACTGAATTTTTGTCCGTGTAGAGTTATAACAGTATTACAAAAAACAGAGATATGCGCAGAAATGAAAATGCAAGAAAAAGTGCAGAAAAGGAATATGTATGTTTAGAGTAAATTCTGAAAATCAGCACCCTTGGACCAAAACCATGATAGCTTTTCAAAATTTTGTTCAGTATGCAAGTTCTTCAAGGGTGTTGACCTACTTGGTAGTTTTTAACACTGAATTTAACACCCCACATCAGAGCTATAGTTAATTTTATTCACTTTTAAATTAAAAATATTTATGTAGTACCATAGAGTAAATACAGTGCATTTAAAATAAAAAGAATAATTCTCTAAGAAAATAAATAGCAAAATTCAATGACCATAAAAGGTAAGGTAAGGTGCGATGATTGGTTGTTATGAAATGATGTATACGATAAGTCCTTGACTTACCAACACACTGGGGACTCCTGATTTGTGTATAATAGTCATAATACAGAAAGTCTTCAACTTACGAATGCGTACATTGGGGACCTAATGTATTGTGTATAATAATGATATTATACACAATAATGACATAATAATGATATCCACAATGCAGAATATTCTCAACGTGTTTGTAAGTTGTGGACTTATTTTTTTTTATTAACACATTGGCCGTTTCCCACCAAGGGAGGATGGCCCAAAAAAGAAAAACTTTCACCATCATTCACTCCATCACTTCCTTGCCAGAGGCACGCTTGCACTACAGTTATAAAACTGCAGCATTAACACCCCCTTCTTCCTCGTGGACGTAGTATTGTACTGCATAAACTAACGTAGGTGACAATTTCTCAGGAACTAGTGCTGTTGGGAGATTCCTCAAATCGATGGTCCCCCAAATTCTTTTATTTATAATTATTGATTTTTGCCTAGTTTACTGATATATAATATAAGAGAACTTCATTGAAGGAGTCTTTCAGTGTCATGCAGTGGAGGTGTGTGTATGGCAAGGAACTGCAAGCTGTTTTTTTCGTATTTATAGTACAATAAAGCCTACATGTATTTTCTGCCACATCACCATTGCACATTTATGTATAGTAGTGTAAAGCACCCTTCTGGCAAGACAGTGATGGAGTGAATGATGGTGAAAGTTTTTCTTTTTTGGGCCACCCTGCCTTGGTGAGAATTGGCCAGTGTGTTAATAATAAAAAAAAAATAAAAAAATTTTTTTTTAATAAGTTTTGCTATGAGTTAAGAATGTAAATAAGAATAAATAAAATCAATATAAATTTATTTAGTGAAAGTGGGAAAAGAATCCTGCCTCTGTAAGCCATGTGTGTCGTAAAAGGCAACTAGAATGATGGAAGCGAAGGGCTAGTGACCCCTTCCCCTGTATAAATTACTAAATGTAAACAAGAAGAGAACTTTATAGTTTTCTGCCTTTGTGGTAGACAGCTGGTATGTTAAAAAAAAAAAAATATTTTTATATAGCCGGACTTGAGTACTGGATATGGGAAGTACATGTGTACAATGCTTGCACTTTGAAGGAAGAGTTTGGGATATTGGCAGTTTGGAGGGATATGTTATACATCTTTATATATGCTTCTAAACTGTTGTATCTGGGCACCTCTGCAAAGGCAGTGATTATGTATGAGTGAGGTGAAAGTGTTGAATGATGATGACAGTATTTTCTTTTTTGGGGATTTTCTCCTTTTGGGTCACCCTGCCTCGGTGGGAAATGGCCAACTTGTTGAAAAAAAAAAAGCATTTGACTGTTAGGAAACAGAGATAATTACTATTCTGATAGTATGATAGATATATTGTACGAGTCTACCATGCAGGAGGGAAACCATCCAAGTGCAATATCTAACAACTTGCTGACACTGCCATGTATTCACTTTTACCTGATTCCACACATTTATTTACTGTAAATTATTTTACGTAATTACTTACATATTTATAGCATAGCCAGTGTACATGAATGTTTATAATTGATGTGTTGTACAAAAATTCTTAAAGCAGATGGGAAAATGAACTGTTGCATAAATTACTAAAGACTTACAAGTATTATATACATCTTTTGTACTATACATTCCAAGCTTATGTATTAGTTCCATAATAGCTAGTAATAATAATCAACTGTTTGTCTTTGTAGTTTATGTAAGCAATTGTATTGATTGGAAAGATAAACATTGTATTACAGATGATATAATGGAATGAAACCTAAATTCCTTGTATGTATATACAGGTTTTACATACTGTTCTGTACATTCTCTATGCATTGGTAGCTTATGTATGCACTATATCATTACTATATAATATCTGTTTTTGTATTAATTTGTATGCAAGGCAAAATATTCATGCATTGCATAATATGAAGAAAAAATGTTTGTTTTGTCCACCTCACTAAGGGAAGGTAGAGAAGGGCAATGAGTGTTCACTGGGATTCCTTGCACTGACATCCAGTTTCAATAATGTTTCTATAAAAATGACTGAAAAATAAGACGTATACAGCAACAAACATGTAATAATAATAATAATAATAATTTTTATTTCTACAAGTACATGTACAAGGTATACAGACCGTAACTGACATCAGTGACATACTATATGGAATGTACCTTGTTATGAAGATCATTTCGGGGAAATTAGGTCAATTTTGTCCCCTGGAAGTGACTCACACCAGTCAACTAACACCCAGGTGAACATGGACAGCAGGTGTCTTAAGGAAACACATCCTAATGGTTCTACCCATACTGGGAATTGACCCTCGAACCTTGGTGTGTGAGCTGAGTGTGCTACCAATCGAGCTATTAGTTAGTCCAGTGCCCCTTGAGCTGCCAAGCATGACATGATGCATTGTTACGGAATATCGATTTTTTTTTATTTCCTTTAAGGTTTAGAAGAGTTTTGCCCGAAGTATGTTCTACTTAGTGTTTACTCTGAAAATAATTTTTTCGTAACTAATGCTCGTAACTAAAAGCCATAAAGGAAATTGAAAAAACCCAAAATACTTTTTTTCTTATGACAAATCTAAGGGAAAAAAACATCCAGTATTGGGCCCCTGCTTAGGCGGGATGGGACATACACAGATGATAGCCAAGAAATGAGTGAGATACTAAAGTCCCAATATGACTCAGTGTTCAGCGATCCACTACCCACTCTAAGGGTCGACATTCCTAATAAATTCTTTATGAACGAAACCCAAAATTTGGTCATCCCAAAACTCTCGGATATTATTCTAACTCCACAAGATTTTGAAGAGGCAATTAATGACATGCCCATGCACTCTGCCCCAGGCCCAGACTCGTGGAACTCCGTGTTCATCAAGAATTGCAAGAAGTCCCTACAGACATAGCCCCACTCCACAAAGATGGCAGTAAAGCAATTGCAAAGAACTACAGACCAATAGCACTAACATCCCATATCATAAAAATCTTTGAGAGGGTTCTAAGAAGTAAAATAGCCAACCACCTAGATACCCATCAGTTACACAACCCAGGGCAACACGGGTTTAGAGCAGGTCGTTCCTGCCTGTCCCAGCTACTGGACCACTATGACAAGGTCCTGGATGCTGTAGAGGATAAACAAAATACAGATGTAGTATACATAGACTTTGCAGAAGCTTTCGACAAATGTGACCATGGTGTAATAGCACACAGAATGCGGGATAAAGGAATAACGGGAAAAGTGGGTAGACAGAGATGCTAGCCATAGCTCCGTGTCTTCCTTTGCGGATGACACCCGGATCACCATGGCAGTGACCTCCATCGAAGACACTGCAAGACTCCAAGCGGACATCAACCAAATCTTCGAATGGACCACTCAAAACAATATGAAGTTCAACGAGGAGAAATTTCAACTACTCAGATATGGTAAACTTGTAGAAATTAAAAATGTGTCAGGGTATACCACAAATTCTAACCACACAATAGAGCGGAAAAGTAATGTGAAGGACCTGGGAGTGATAATCTCGGAGGATCTTGCCTTCAAAGACCACAACAATGTATCTACCTCATCCGCTAGGAAAATGATAGGATGGATAATGAGGACCTTCAAAACTAGGGACGCCAAGCCCATGATGATTCTCTTCAAATCGCTTGTGCTCCCTAGGCTGGAATACTGCTGTACACTAACGGCCCCCTTCAAGGCTGGCGACATTGCAGACCTGGAGAGTGTACAAAGAACTTTCATGGCATACATAGGTGCAATAAGGCACCTAAACTACTGGGAACAGTGAAAGGTCCTTGATCTGTATTCCCTTGAATGAAATTAAGACACGTGCAACATCTGGGTATAAAGATACCCAGATGTTGCACATGTGTCTTAATTTCATCTTGTCGATATTGTATACCATTCTTGTACAATTCCCTCGAATGCAGGCGAGAGAGATACATGATAATATACACTTTGGAACGTCCTGGAGGGATTGGTACCAAACCTGCACAGGAAAGTCACTCCATATGAAAGCAAAAGACTCGGCAGGAGATGCAACATTTCCCTGATGAAAAGCAGGGGTGCCACGAGGACACTGAGAGACAACACAATAAGTGTCCGGGGCTCAAGACTGCTCAATTGCCTCCCAGCATACATAAGGGGGATTACCAATAGACCCCTGGCTGTCTTCAAGAAGGCACTGGGCAGGCACCTAAAGTCAGTACCTGACCAACTGGGCTGTGGTTTGTACGTCAGCTTGCGTGTGGCCAGCAGTAACAGTCTGGTTGATCAGACCCTGATCCACCATGAGGCCTGGTCTCAGACCGGGCCGCAGGGGCGTTGACCTCCGAAACCCTCTCCAGGTAAACTCCAGGTCGTGAAAAATGCTCCTGTCTCTTTAAATACAATAAATATGATTATTAAGGTAAGAGACGTAATAGAATAGAGAAGATTAGTCATGTAAATGTAAAAGCAATAAGAAAGAAGCAAAAGAATCTCAGGCAGTTTTTTAATTACCACAGAAAAGGATGGAATGCTGGAGAGAGAGAAAATCTTTCATAAGAAGAGAAAGATTATAGTGCATGGCATAACAAGCTGCCATAGGCACCATGAATAGTGTAATTCTTGCCTAGAGTCATCCTGGCAAGGTGTTGTAAGTTCCTAGGAATGTGAAATATATTTCTGCTCTCTGGTTTGTTTCATAAGCTCATAGAAGGGAGTGTTTTAAGGTACGCTCATTGTTATACTAGTTTTAGTCAAGGGTTAATTTATTTTTATTTCCAGTACAGTATTATAGGAAATAGAGTTATTGTAGTAACTCCTATTTTATATTCACTCACGAGATGTGTGAAAAAAATTATTACTTTAGTATTATGTTATCTAGATGGATTAAATAGGCTACATTGAGGTATGTACTGTACACGAACTATACAGTAGAACCCTTCTATCTGCAGGTCCAGCATCTGCATGTTCATTTATCCATGGTTTACCATGGCCCGAAAAAAAAACCGTAATTTTGCTTGATAATGACCTCCAAGTGCAATAGTAGTGATGGTGGAAGTTCTTTAAAGCCTAAGAGAAGCTGTGAAGTGCTTCCCATCAGTGAAAAAGTGATAATTCACCACTTATTGTGTGTAATTTATCGCTTAAACTTTATAATAGGTATGTATAGGACTTATAAATAGGATTCACTACTATCCATGGTTTTGATATCTGCGGCAAGCCCTTGGAACGTAACCCCTGTGGATACGGGGTCCTACTGTATTTTTAGGGGTATGAAGTAAATACACTCGGGTATTAATTACATTTTTGTGAATAGGGGTATTAATTACATTTTCATGACCAGGAGGCATTAATTCCAGTTTCATGACAAGTGGTATTAACTGCAGTTTCATGACAAGTGGTATTAATTACAGTTTCATGACAAGTGGTATTAATTACAGTTTCATGACAAGTGGTATTAATTACAGTTTCATGACAAGTGGTATTAATTACAGTTTCATGACAAGTGGTATTAACTGCAGTTTCATGACAAGTGGTATTAATTACAGTTTCATGACAAGTGGTATTAATTACAGTTTCATGACAAGTGGTATTAATTACAGTTTCATGACAAGTGGTATTAATTACATTTTCATGACAAGTGGTATTAATTACATTTTCATGACAAGTGGTATTAATTACATTTTCATGAGATGGTATTAATTACATTTTCATGGCAGGTGGTATTAATTACATTTTCATGACAAGTGGTATTAATTACATTTTCTTGGCCAGGGGTCTGAATTACATTTTCGTGGTTATAAAATGTATTTTCCATAGGTAGTTTAGGACCGACAGTATATTTTCAGGGAATATAACTATAGTTCCAGTACAAAAATAATCATGTTCCTTTTAGTGTAGACTTCTGCTTCTTCTGTATTTGCCACATAGATGTACATTTCAGTTCCTCTTGTAATTTACATGTAATGGTAGCTGTAATAAAATAATTAAACAAGTGCAGGTTATTTGTGTATTGTTCAAGCTTAATCTTTCAAGTGTTTTATAATATTTATAAATCCTGAAATAAATCAACGTGGGATGTCTGCCCTGCAGCATCAGTGCTAACTGAGGTGTAATACAGGCAGGCTCCTCTTTACAATGCTTCGCTTTAAAAAATCTAAATCTAAATTTCGCTTCACAGTGCTTCACTTTGCAGCACTTTGCTTTACAGTGCTTTGCATTACAGCACTTTGCTTTACAAGGTTTCACTTTACAGTGCTCTGCTTTACAAGGCTTCACTTTACAATGCTTCACTTTACAGTGTTTCGCTAATACAACAGTTTTCAATTATACCCATTCCTCATTTATTGAAGACTTCCTACAGTAAATATATTCACCACTCACTATAAAAATATTTTAAGGTAAGTAATGTGTGTACTGTACATGCATTTTTTAGGCCTAGCTCTGTTGCTCACTTAATACATGTTATCAGGCTTTTATATGCATTTGAAAGTGAAAAGAAAAGCCCATGTTTCACTTTACAATGATTTTCACTTTACAGCAGTAGTCCAGAACCTAATATAAGTGGGGCCCTACAGTAGCTGGACCCTAACCTGCTGTATGAGTGGGGCCCTATAGTATCCCGGAACCTAACCTGCTGTATAAGTGGGGCCCTACAATAGCCGAAACCAAACCTGCTGTATAAGTGGGGCCCTATAATAGCTCGGAACTTAACCTGCTGTATAAGTGGAGCCTTACAGTGCCTTATGACGACGCCTCGAAGATGAAGGGTTCCTGATGCAAGGGACTAGAATTATCCTCCCTCTGCTCAAACCTCAATGCTTTCTATACCTCTTCATTTTGGCATAAATAGGTGGGAATATTTGCCCCCTTTGGCAGCCCTTTAAATAAATAAGGTGCCTTGATAATGCTGAAGGAGGTTCATGATCAGAGGAACTGAACTACTGTCCCCCTCGGATCAAACTTTATTTCCTACCATTCCCCAGGCAGTGTATGAGCCCTTGGAGTTTAGTGCTTTCCTGTGAATATACTAACAAGAAAAATACTACTACTATTAATAGTAATAATGCTCCCAAGTTAACTATTACTCAGCGTAATCCACTGAAGTCAGGCTGTCATCGAGGACTGTTTGGCTTATTTCCATTGTATCTCAGCTCTTTTTCTCCAGGATGCAACCCACACTGGTCGCCTAATCCCCAGGTACCTATTTACTTTTAGGTGAATATTACAAAACACTGATTGGCCTTATATCAGTGCAGTAGCATAAGAGTTCGGGATACAGAATAAACACAACTTTATAACCTTTACTAAAACAATATTTGATATAAAAACAATCTTTGGTATAGATGTATCCTACAATAATAAACAATCTTTAATATAACAATATTGATATAAAAAACATATAATCTTTGGTATAGATATATACATCATACGTTAATTATAATTTTACACATGTGTCACCTGACACTCAGGGCACAGACGACACCCTTTTCAGGGTTATAACCCCTCAAGGAAGGTTCCTTGATGTTGGTGAGGGGCTCTTGATTTAAGGAATTGGATCTGTGCTCCAGTTCCCCGAATTAAGCCTGAATGCCTTCCACATCCCCCCCCCAGGCGCTGTATAATCCTCCGGGTTTAGCGCTTCCCCCTTAATTATAATAATAATAATTCAGGGTTATAACACACCTTCTCTATCATGTCACATGACACCCTTGTCTCTGCATTATAACACATCATATCTACTGTGTCCACATGACAGTGAACAAGTGTATGGAAGCATTTCCAATGTTTCCAATCGTGTCAAGGATCGAATCCTGGTCCCTCAGTGTGTAAGCTGAGGTTTAGAAAGCCGACAAGTTGATAAATGAGTCAATTGTGCAACATCTAGGTATTTTTATTCTGGAAATGTTTTATCAGTCAGTTGGTTCTTCAGTCGAGGAGGGAGGGAGGGAGAGGCCTCGTTGGTTGTGACTCACAATACTAATGTTGTGTCTCCGGGAAGACGGTAACAGATGCTTGTGTATTATTGTGTATGCTCAGGGATGTAGTGGAGGAGGTGGTAGTGGTCGTGGTGGTGGTAGTAGTACTGGTAATAGTGGTTGGTGGTGGTAGTAGTTGTAGTGGTGGCAGTGGTAGTAGTAGTAGTGACAATAGTAGAAGTGGTGGTGGTAGTAGCAGTGGTAGTAGTAGTGGTAGTAGTAGTGGTAGTAGAAGTAGTAGTAGTAGTGACAATAGTGTCCCACAGGGAATTATTATTATTATAATCAAGGGGGAAGCGCTAAACCCGGAGGATTATACAGCGCCTGGGGGGGGGGATATGGAAGGCATTCAGGCTTAATTCGGGGAACTGGAGCACAGATCCAATTCCCTAAATCGAGAGCCCCCTCACCAACATCAAGGAACCTTCCTTGAGGGGGTCCCACAGGGAAGTGTCCTAGGCCCTCTACTCTTTCTCATATACATATATGACCTACCAAATGCATCGCAATTACTCAAACCCACACTATTTGCAGATGACACCACATACGTCGTCTCTCACCCGAGCCCAGTCACGCTAGCCAATACTGTAAATACCGAATTACAGAAAATATCTACCTGGATGAGGACTAACAAACTTACACTAAACATGACAAAACCTACTTCATTCAGTTTGGTAACAGTTACAGATGTCCCTCTTAACATAATCATAAACGGATCACCTATCACAAAGCTAACAGAGGGAAAATTCTTAGGAATCCAGACCGTAGGCATACTATCGAAGATACGGTACTATGTTCCACAGTCAGCCCTCCTGGCCCTTTATCACTCTCTTATTTACCCCTATCTCACCTATGGAATTTGTGCATGGGGCTCAACAACAATAAACCATCTCAGACCATTAATTACCCAACAAAAGGCTGCAGTTAGAATGATAACAAATTCCCACTACAGGCAGCACACTCCACCAATATTCAAAACTCTAAACCTACTCACCATACAAAACATCCATACTTATTACTGCACCTACTACATACATAGAACACTTAACTCTGATATTAACCCTCCCCTCAAACATCTCCTTACCAACCTCAACAGAACACATGACCATAACACAAGGCACAGATCACTCTTTGATGTTCCTCGAGTCCATCTCACGCTATGCAAAAACTCAATGCACATAAAAGACCCTAAAATCTGGAATTTATTACCTGTAAATATAAAAGACACACTCTCTGTTTATAAATTCAAGTCTCTTCTCAAAGATCACTTACTCACCCAAAACCAAATAAATACTGAATAACTGAATCTTATAAATTGTATATCTTAAATGTTTCTCACAATTATATCACATAAATGTTAAACCTAAGACCCAATCTAACTTTGTTATTATTTAAATACACTACCTAACTGAAGGCTCTTGACTCATGTAATGACTCCAACAACATGCTCATTGGAGAAGCCAGGTATAGATACTCAAAAATTAGGGACAAAGGAATTAATGTACAATTGCTATGGATCCCATCACACATTGGATTACTCCTTCATGATAAAGTTGATATGTTAGCCAAGAAAAGTACCCAGAAGGAGAATGTAGAATATAACTTTGGTATAACTGTGTCTAGCATTAGGAATAATATTAGGAGAGAAGTAAATAATGAAGATGATTGTTATAGGAATGCAGTTAGAAGCCTGAGTAGATCTATAACCCACTATGATAACATGAACGTAGATAAGTATGTTTATGGAGCAACGTGCAATGTGAACACTGACTGATGTTGTAGTGGCCAGGCTTAGGCTTGTTCTATCTAGGCTGGAATATTGCTGCACTCTAACAGCACCTTTCAAGGCAGGTGAAATTGCCGACCTAGAAAATGTACAGAGAACTTTCACGGCGCGCATAACGGAGATAAAACACCTCAATTACTGGGAGCGCTTGAGGTTTCTAAACCTGTATTCCCTGGAACGCAGGAGGGAGAGATACATGATTATATACACCTGGAAAATCCTAGAGGGACTAGTACCGAACTTGCACACGAAAATCACTCACTACGAAAGCAAAAGACTTGGCAGACGATGCACCATCCCCCCAATGAAAAGCAGGGGTGTCACTAGCACGTTAAGAGACCATACAATAAGTGTCAGGGGCCCGAGACTGTTCAACTGCCTCCCAGCACACATAAGGGGGATTACCAACAGACCCCTGGCAGTCTTCAAGCTGGCACTGGACAAGCACCTAAAGTCAGTTCCTGATCAGCCGGGCTGTGGCTCGTACGTTGGTTTGCGTGCAGCCAGCAGCAACAGCCTGGTTGATCAGGCGCTGATCCACCAGGAGGCCTGGTCACAGACCGGGCCGCGGGGGCGTTGACCCCCGAAACTCTCTCCAGGTAAACTCCAGGTAGTGGCCAGGCTTAGCCTTGGTTACAAGTACTGACTGATGTTGTAGTGGCCAGGCTTAGCCTTGGTTACAAGTACTGATTGATGTTGTAGTGGCCAGACTTAGCCTTGGTTACAAGTACTGACTGATGTTGTAGTGGCCAGACTTAGCCTTGGTTACAAGTACTGACTGATGTTGTAGTGGCCAGACTTAGGCTTGGTTACAAGTACTGACTGATGTTGTAGTGGCCAGACTTAGCCTTGGTTACAAGTACTGACTGATGTTGTAGTGGCCAGACTTAGGCTTGGTTACAAGTACTGACTGATGTTGTAGTGGCCAGACTTAGGCTTGGTTACAAGTACTGACTGATGTTGTAGTGGCCAGACTTAGGCTTGGTTACAAGTACTGACTGATGTTGTAGTGGCCAGGCTTAGGCTTGGTTACAAGTACTTCTGGCAGTTTGGGAGACACACAGATGATGATCAAACTAAATGTAAATTATGTGATCAGGCATATGGTCACTCTCTTGAACACTATGTGCTTAATTGTCCACTTATTGAGGAATACAGAGACAGACAGTATAATAACCTATGTGACATGTCAAGATATCTTATTAATGAAAATAAGATACCAGATATACTAAGCAAATTTCATAAATTTGCTTGTAACAGATAAGTGAACTATGTTGGCAGTACAGAGGACAGTAGTGGCACATGCTTAGCAGTGCAAAGTAGCAGTTGTAGTGGCAGTCAGCCTTGAGTAAAGTACTGAGTGGCTAAGTGGCAGCAGCTGGGTACAAGTACGACTGATGTGTGGTGGCAGTAGCTGGCAGTATGCTGAGTAGTGGCACAGGCAGTTGCAAAAGTACACTAGCTAGTAGCAGACTTAGGTTGGTAAAGTACAGAGGAGTAGTAGTGGCCAATTTAGCTCAGTAGAAAGTACTGACTGATGTTGTAGCAGTTTGGGCTTGGACAAGTACTGCTGATGTGAGTGGCAGCTTAGCTGCAGATCGGCAGTTGGCAACACACAGCAGATGACAAACAAAAGTAAATAGTGATCAGGCATAGGCACAGCACAGTGCTTAATGTCCAGTATAGAGGAACACAGAGACAGACAGAGGACAGTCATGGACAGGGGTAAAGATATCTATTAATGAAAAAAAGTACAGGGTGTGCAGCAATAAATTGCTGTAACGATAGGAACATAGATAGTAGAGAATAAACCATACAGTACCGTAACTTGGGCCCAGCAGGCCTCTTGTGTATCCACATGCTCGCGCTAGTCACAGGATGGATATGGGCGGCAGTATAAATAGCCAGGTGGCAACTAGTCACAACAGAATATCACTACAAGTACAGCAAGGGCATGCAACCCAGTATGATGCTGTAGTGCATTGGCAATAATGGCAGTTACATCATTGCTAGTAACAGTAATTTAGCAGCTGCATGCGCAGAGGTAGTAGCAGCGGCATTAGTGGCAGCAGCTGCAGCAGTGGCGGTGGAGATGAGAGGCGTGTGTACAGTGGCAGTAGTGGTCACAGTAGCATGAGGACAGAAGGCACCAGCAGTGCAACAGTGGCAGTGAGTAGCAGTGACCAGTAGCAGCAGGGGGGCAGTAGTAGAGGCAGTCAGTGGCACACGGTAGTAGTAGCAGGACAAAGTAGCAGAGCAGTGGAGCAGTGGCAGTGCAGTAGCAGTGGCACAGTGGCAGTAGCAGCAGCAGTGGCGCAGCAGAGAGTAGTAGCAGTGCAATAGTGGCAGCAGCAGCAGGACAACAGCAGCAGCAGTGGGGTCAGTAGCAGACAGTAGTGGCAACATGCAGCAGCAGTAGTGACAATAGCAGCAGTAGTGGTGGCAGTAGCAGATGCAGCACCATGGCAAAGTGGCAGTAGCAGTAGCAGTGACAACAGCAGTAGCAGTGGCGGGGCAGTAGCAGAGTGCAGTAGCAGGAAACAGTGGCAGCAGCAGCAGTGACAACAGCAGCAGCAGGGTGGTGGCAGAGAGAGCAGTAGCAGGCAAGTAGCACAGATAGGGGGAGCAGCAGCAGCTGGACAGTGGCAGCAGCAGCAGCACAACAGCAGCAGCAGTGGTGGCAGCAGCAGAGGCAGTGCAGGGCAACAGCAGCAGCAGTGACAAAGCAGCAGCAGTGGGTGGCAGCAGAGGCAGAGCAGTGGCAACAGTGGCAGCAGTAGCAGCAGGACAACAGCAGCAGCAGCGGTGGCAGCAGATAGCAGCAGCAGTGGCAACAGTGGCAGCAGCAGCAGCAGACAACAGCAGCAGTGGTGGCACAGTAGAGGCAGACAGGCGGCAACAGGCAGTAGAAGCAGTGACAACAGCAGTAGAGTGGCGGGAGTAGCAGAGTGCAGTAGCAGTGGCAATAGTGGCAGCAGCAGCAGGTGCAGGCGGTGCAGCAGAGGCAGAGCAGGCACAGTGGCAGTAGCAGAGACAGACAACAGCAGTAGCAGTGGTGGTGGCAGTAGCAGATGCAGCAGAGGGCAATAGTGGCAGTGCAGTAGGACAAAGCAGTCAGTAGTGGTGGCAGCAGTGAGGCAGCAGCAGTGGCAAAGGCAGCAGCAGCAGTGACAACAGCAGTGGTGGTGGCAGAGCAGCAGGCAGCAGCAGTGGCAGCAGCAGCGACAACAGCAGTAGCAGGTGGCAGCAGCAGAGGCAGCAGCAGTGCAACAGCTGGCAGCAGCTAGTGACAACAGCAGCAGCAGTGGGGCAGCACCCAGCAGCAGGGCAATAGTGGCAGCAGCAGCAAGTAGTGGTAATAGTGGTAGTAGTAGTGACAATAGTATTATTTGTGGTGTTGGTAGTAGTAGTGGTAGTAATAGTAGTAGTGGTAGTAGTAGTAGTGGTAGTAATAGTGGTAGTAGTAGTAGTAGTGGTGGTAGTAGTAGTGGTAGTAGCGGTAGTAGTAAGATAAGATTCCGTTCGGATTTTTAACCCCGGAGGGTTAGCCACCCAGGATAACCCAAGAAAGTCAGTGCGTCATCGAGGACTGTCTAACACTCTAACTTATTTCCATTGCGATCCTTATTCTTGTCCCCCAGGATGCGACCCACACCAGTCGACTAACACCCAGGTACCTATTTGCTGCTAGGTGAACAGGACAACAGGTGTAAGGAAACGTGTCGAAATGTTTCCACACGCCGGGAATCGAACCCGGGACCTCCGTGTGTGAAGCGGGAGCTTTAGCCACCAGGCCACCGGGCCACAGTAGAGTTAGTAGTAGTGATAGTAGTGGTAGTAGTAGTGGTAGTAGTGGTAGTGGTAGTAGTAGTAGCAGTGGCAGTGGCAGCAGTGGCAGGGCAGTGGCGAGTGGCAGCAGTGGGCAGCAGCAGCAGCAGTGACAGCAGTGTGTAGTGCAGCAGCAGTAGCAGCAGTGGCAGCAGCAGCAGGGCAGCAGCAGTGGCAGCAGCAGCAGCAGGCAGCAGTGGCAGAGTGGCAGCTGGGCAGCAGGCAGCAGCAGTGGTAGCAGCGGCCGCAGCAGTGGCAGCAGCGGCAGCAGCAGTGGCAGCAGCAGTGGCAGCAGCATTAGCAGCAGCAGTGGCAGCGGACAAATGGCAGGTAGCAGTGGCAGCAGTGCAGCAGCAGCAGCAGCAGTAGTGCAGCAGCAGTAGCAGCAGTGGCAGCAGTGGCAGTAGTGGCAGTAGTAGCAGTGGCATGGCAGTGGTGTAGCAGGTAGTAGTAGTAGTGCAGTAGTGGTAGTAGTGGTAGTAGTAGTAGTGGCAGTAGTGGCAGTGGTAGCAGTGGCAGCAGTAGTAGTGGTAGTAGTGGCAGTGGTGTAGTGGTAGGGGAGTGAGTGGTGGTGAGGAGGTCTACTACTACTGGGAGGATCCAACAGTCAGTGTACCACCAGACGTTGGCAGGTACGGACGGTGCCTCGCCACAAAAATTAAAGGACGCACCCAACACTCCCAGGAGGTAAAGCCCCAACCACTATTCTATTAAAAGCCATTTTCCTTTTATAAAGACAAGTGGAAAAAATATTAAAGCAACGCAGGGAAAAAAGGGGTTTTTGAGAAACTAAAAACAAAACGTCGGGGGACTGGGAAACCCTGGGCTGGCATTTGATTCATCCAGCACTAAAACGAGGCTTTTTTTAAAAGAAGATTCCGCAAAAAAAGTCTGTGACACCCGGGCACGTCTTGGGCACGTCCGAAAAAAAACGTATGTAAAAACTTTCTGTTTAGAGCCCAGTAGTTTTTGTGGTGGTTTGGGAAATGTTAGGAACCAGGACCCGGTTCAAGTCTCCCATACTCTTCCTTTATTCATCAAACTTTATATATATATATATATATATATATATATATATATATATATATATATATAAAAATATATATAATATATATATATATATATATATATATATATATATATAATATATATAAGATTCCCGTATCACCACAAAACAAGCCTTTCCCGCACCCAAAACAAAAAGCTTTAGTACACCTACAAAGGGCCCCGCATCACCCCCATACAAGCCTTAGAATCAACCAATACAAAAACCCCCGGGGATCACCATATACAAACCCAGATCACCATACAAAGCCGATCACCCCCAAAACAAAGCTCAGGATCACCCAATACAAGCCCCAGTAAACACCCATACAAAGCCCAAAACCCCCATGCTTCCAGCATCACATACAAAAACTTCCCGATCACCCAAAACAAAGCTTTAGTATCACCACAAAGTTTTAGCATCACCACATACAAAGCTCAGATCACCCAAAAGCCGATAATTAAAAGCCCAGATCACCAAAAAAAGCCTTGGGACCCCCAACTTTTCCCGTATCAACATACAAAAACCCGCATCACCACATACAAGTCCCTCACCCACATACAAAGCCTCCCGGATCACCACAAAAAGCCCCCGTATCACCACTACAAGCCCCAGTATCACCATAAAACCTTGATCACCACATACAAGCCCAGGCCCCTTAATACAAAGTTTTTAGATCACTCACATACAAGCCCTTGTATCACCCATACAAGCCTAGACACCACAACAAGCCTTTTGGATCAAACCCTACAAGCTTTGAGACCCCCATACAAAGCCAGATCACCCCCAAACAAGCCCCATCACCCATACAAAACTCCCGCATCACCCACATACAAGCCTAGCATCAACCCCATAAAGGTTCCCCGCACCACACGCCCAGATCCCCCCATTACCCAAAACCCGGGATCAAAACATACAAGCTCCCGATCACCCAAAATACAAGCCCTTGCATCACCACATACAAAGCCCAGGATCACCTTCAAAAAGCTTTCCCGATCACCACATACAAAGCCCAGCATCACCCACATACAAAAACCCCGGGTCACCCATACAAAAATTTAGATCACCACATAGTTTTTAAACACCAAAACAAAGCCTTATCACCCATAACAAAGCTCCCGATCACCATACAAATTTGATCAAACCCCTAAAGCCTAGATCACTTTTAAAACAAAGCCCAGATCACCCATACAAAACCCAGTTTACCACAACAAAGCCCCCAGATCACCACAAAAGCCCGTATCAAACAAAGGGCCCCCTATCACCACATACAAAACCTGTGATCACCAACATAAAAGCCGATCACCATAAAAAAGCCCCAGGGATCGTTTAAACCAAAAACTCAGCATCACCTACAAAAACCCCCCATCACCCCTACAAACCAGCATCAAACCAATACAAAGCCCCAGATCACCTAAACAAAGCCTTTAGATCACCCATACAAAGCCCAGGGATCACCCACATACAAGCCTAGATCACCCCCATACAAAGACTTTAGTATCAATACAAAGTTTAGCATCACCCACACAAAAAAGCCCCCAGCATCAAACCCTACAAGCCTTTCCCGTATCACCACATACAAAGCTCAGTATCACCATATACAAAACTTTAGCATCACCAATACAAAGCTCAAAAATCAAAAACATACAAGTTTTCCCCATCACCACATAAAAGCCCAGCATCACCCAAAACAAACCGGGGGATCACTAATACAAAGCTCAGTATCACTAATACAAAGCCTGTATCACCAAAACAAAAATTTTAGATCACCAATACAAAACCCCAGTATCACCAATAAAAGTTTCCAGTGTCACCAACCCAAAATTTCCCGCATCACCACATACAAAGCCCCCAGATCACCACATACAAGCCTCCAGCATCAATTTTAAAACAAAACCGTATCACCAATACAAGCCTCCAGCATCACCATACCCAAAACCCAGCATCACCACATACAAGCCTTCATCACCAATACAAGCTTTAGGATCACCAAAACAAAGTTTCCTCCACCACATACGTTTTAGATCACCCACATACAAGCCCAGATCAAACCCCAAAAAAGTTTTAGCATCACCCAATCCTCCAGATCACCCAAAAAAGGGCCAGTATCACCAAAACAAAGCTTTACCATCAATTTCAAAGTTTTACCATCACCAAACCAAAAAATCCAGGATCACCCAAAAAAGCCCAGATCACCACAACAAAACCTGTGATCACCCCCATACAAACCTTGGGATCACCACATACAAAAACCGATCACCAAAACAAGCCTAGTATCAAAACATACAAAGCCCAGGGATTACCACAAAAAAGCCTTTAGTATCACCAAACAAAGGGTTCCCGCATCACCCATACAAGCCCCAGTATCACCACATACAAAGCCCGATCACCCCCATACGCTTCCCGATCACCCCTAAAAAGCTCAGCACCCATACAAAAACCCCCGTATCACCCACATACAAAGCCCGGGATCACCACATACGCCTTCCCGGATCACCCATACAAAAACCTTAGCATCAAAAACCCTACAAGCCTTTTAAAATTACATACAAAATTTTCCCGCATCACCCATACAAAGCCCAGACAAACATACAAAGCCCCGATCACCCCCAACAAAGCCCCCAGCACCAAAAAAGCCCAGATCACCAAAACAAAGCCCCAGGATCACCCACATACAAGCCTAGATCACCCCTACAAAAACCTTTGGGATCACCCAATACAAGGGCAGATCACCCCCAAAACAAAGTCAAAAACACCACATACAAGCCAGTATCACCCCCAAAAAAGCTCCATACCACATACGCCCGGATCAACCCCAAAACAAAGCTCCCGCATCACCCCCTACAAAGCCCCAGTATCACCCCCAAAACAAAGCCGTGATCACCACATAAAGCCTTCATCACCCAAAACAAACCAGATCAAACATACAAAACCCCAGACACCCAAAACAAGCCAGATCACCCTACAAGCTTCCAGTTACCAATCAAAGCTCCCGATCACTATACAAGCTTCCCGTATCACCAAAACAAGCTTCCGCATCACCACATACAAAGCCAGGCTTTAACAAGTTTCCCGTATCACCAAAACGCTTCCCGATCACCCATAAAAACCCCCAGCATCACCCCCACAACAAAGCCTAGGATCAAAACATACAAAACCCAGCATCACCCATACAAACCCCAGTATCACCCAAAAAAGGGCCGCATCACCACAACAAAAACCGTAACCCCCATACAAGCCCAGGACCCCCTTCAAAACAAAGCCCAGTTTCCCCCCACATACAAGCCAGGGATCACCCATACAAAACCCCCGGGATCACCACATACAAAAACCAGATCACCACATACAAGCTTCCGCACCTCATACAAAGCCCCCAAACACCCCCAACAAGCTTCCCGGATCACCAATACAAGCCTAGGATCACCCCAAAACAAAAAATTTAGATCACCACATACGTTTTCCCGGGATCACCATAACAAAGCCTCCCTACCCAAAAAAACCTGTTTTTTTACACCAAAAAAGGTCCTTGGGATCACCCCCAAACAAAACCTGATCACCACAACAAAGCCCAGGGGGCAAATTAAAACAAGCCTTGTGATCACCCAAAAAAGCCCCAGTATCACCCACACAAAGTTTTCCCGCACCCCCCACACAAGCCCCCAGTGAACACCCATACAAAGCCTACACCCCCACATACAAGGGTTCCCGCATCACCCCCTACAAAGCCCCAGCATCACCCCAATACAAAGCTCAGATCACCCATACAAAGCCCCCGATCACCACATACAAAATTTTTAAACACCCACAACAAAAACCCCGGGGTCACCACATACGCCCTTGCATCCCCCACAAACAAAGCCCCGGGATCACCCCATACAAACCTTTCCCTCACCCACATACAGCTTCCCGTATCACCACCCCCCCAAACCCCGCATCACCCCCACAAAGCCTGCATCACCCCCACAAGCTTCCGCATCACCCAAAAAGCCCCAGCATCACCACAACAAAGCCTAGCATCACCCACACAAAGTTTCCAGTATCACCACATAAAACCCCAGATCACCACATACAAGCCAGTACACCACATACAAGCCCAGGATCACCACATACAAAACCGCATCACCCATACAAGCCTTTTAAACACCCCCCCTACGCTTTAGGGGATCACCAAATACAAGCCCAGCATCACCCTACAAGCCTTCATAACCCCCACACGGTTCCCGGGTCACCACATACAAGCTTCCCGTATCACCCCTATAAAAAGCCTCAATCACCCCCAAAACAAGCTTCCAGATCACCATGTACAAAGCCCAGGGATCACCACTCCCAAACCCAGGCACCCCCAAAAAGCCCCAGCATCACCACATTTAAAAACCCCCGATCACCCCCACAAGCCCCAGTACCACATACAAAACCTTGGGATCACCCACATACGTTTTCCCGATCACCCCCTACAAAACCTTAGATCAAACCCCAAAGCCTGTATCACCACAAAAAGCCCCAGCATCAAAACCCCCAAAATTTCCCCGGGATCACCCACACAAGCCCCCAGCATCACCCACATACGTTTCCCTCACCATACAAAAATCAGACACCCAACTTTTTCCCGGGATCCCCCCAAAATTTGACACCACAAAAAGCCAGATCACCCCCATACAAAGCCCAGATCACCCCCTAACAAAGCCCCCAGATCACCCCCAAAACAAAGTTTTTAAACACCCCCAACAAACCTAGCATCAACCCCAACGAAGCTTCCCCAAACACCAAAACAAGCCCAGGCCCCCACAAAAAAGCCCCAGCATCACCCCCAAACGGGCCCCCCATCACCACATACAAAACCGTATCACCCACCTTCAAGCCCAGCATCACCCCAAAAAAGCCTGCATCACCCACAAAAAGCCCCCAGCATCACCCACAAAAAAGCCGGACACCACAACAAAGCTCAGCATCACCACACAAAGCCCCAGCATCAACCCCCTACAAGGCCCGCATCACCCCCATACAATCTTCAGATCACCACAACAAGGGCCCCCAGATCACCACACAAAAACCTAAAATATCACCACAACAAACCCCCGGGATCACCCATACAAAACTCAGTATCACCCATACAAGCCTTGGGATCACCACATTAAAAATCAGATCACCCATACAAGCCCCAGCACCATTGGCCCCCGAACCAATTAAAACAAACCAGATCACCACATACAAGCCCAGATCACCCCCAAAACCGGGTTTCCGCATCACCCATACAAAGCCTTTCATCAAAAACATACAAGCCCCCCTATCACCCCATATACAAAACCCCCAAAATCACCCACATCGGGCCGATCACCAATACAAATTTTCCCGCATCACCCATACAAGCCCAGTCTTCCCCCAAAACAAGGGTTCCGTGCATCACCAATAAAGCTCAATATCACCATACAAAAACCCCGGGATCACCATACAAACTTCCCGATCACCACAACAAAGCTCAGGGATCACCCATAAAACCCCAGCCCCCTACAAAGTTTTAGCATCACATACGCCTTTGATCACCCCTACAAAATTTTTCCCACCACCCTCTTTTTTCCAGTGGACACCCATACAAGCCTGCATCACCCCTACAAAACTTTAGTATCACCAACGCTTTCCGATCGCCACATACAGTTTCCCGTATCACCACAAAAAGTTTTCCCATCACCCACATACAAAACTCAGATCACCACAAAAAGCCTCCGACGCCATACAAAGCCCCAGTATCACCCCCTTTAAGGTTTTCCCGATCACCCTTTCATAAAAATTTTTCCCGTATCCCCCCAATACAAAAACCCAGATCACCACAAAAAGCCTTAGATCACCCCTACAAAGCCCAGCATCAAAATTCAAAGTTTTAGTGACCACCCCACAAGCCTCAACCCCCAAAAACAAAACCCAGTGGGCACCCCCATCCCAAACCTTAGCATCACCAAAACAAAGCTCAGGGATCACCACATACAAGCCCCGGGATCACCCATAATGTTTTCCAGGCAAACCACATACAAAGCCTAGCATCACCACATTCGCCCAGTAAACCCCCCAAACAAGCCCAGGATCACCCACATACAAAACCCAGCATCACCCACACAACCTTCCCGCATCACCACAACAAGCCCAGCATCAAACCCCATAAAGGGCCCAGTATCACCACAGGCCCTTCCCCCCACAAAAAAGCTCAGCATCACCCCCAAAAAGCCTTTCCCGCATCCCCCCAAAACAAAGCCAGCATCACCCCAAAAAGCCTTGATCACCAAAACAAGCCTCCAGCATCAACCCCCAAAAAAGTTTAGCACCACAAAAGTTTTAGCATCACCCACAACAAGCCCGATCACCAATACGGGTTCCGCATCACCACAACAAGCCTGGGGACACCACATACAAACCGGGATCAAATACTGACTTCAACACCACAGAGACTTCACTTCTGGGTACTACACTGTACTGACTTCAACACCACAGAGACTTCACTTCTGGGTACTACGCTGTACTGACTTCAACACCACAAAGACTTCACCTCTGGGTACTACACTGTACTGACTTCAACACCACAGAAACTTCACTTCTGGGTACTACGCTGTACTGACTTCAACACCACAAAGACTTCACCTCTGGGTACTACGCTGTACTGACTTCAACACCACAGAAACTTCACTTATGGGTACTACGCTGTACTGACTTCAACACCACAAAGACTTCACCTCTGGGTACTACGCTGTACTGACTTCAACACCACAAAGACTTCACCTCTGGGTACTACACTGTACTGACTTCAACACCACAGAAACTTCACTTATGGGTACTACGCTGTACTGACTTCAACACCACAGAAACTTCACTTATGGGTACTACGCTGTACTGACTTCAACACCACAAAGACTTCACCTCTGGGTACTACACTGTACTGACTTCAACACCACAGAAACTTCACTTATGGGTACTACGCTGTACTGACTTCAACACCACAGAGACTTCACTTCTGGGTACTACGCTGTACTGACTTCAACACCACAGAGACTTCACTTCTGGGTACTACGCTGTACTGACTTCAACACCACAGAGACTTCACTTCTGGGTACTACGCTGTACTGACTTCAACACCACAGAGACTTCACTTCACTTACTGGGTACTACTACGCTGTACTGACTTCAACACCACAGAAACTTCACTTCTGGGTACTACACTGTACTGACTTCAACACCACAGAGACTTCACTTCTGGGTACTTCGCTGTACTGACTTCAACACCACAGAGACTTCACTTCTGGGTACTTCGCTGTACTGACTTCAACACCACAGAGACTTCACTTCTGGGTACTTCGCTGTACTGACTTCAACACCACATAGACTTCACTTCTGGGCACTACGCTGTACTGACTTCAACACCACAGAGACTTCACTTCTGGGTACTACGCTGTACTGACTTCAACACCACAGAAACTTCACTTCTGGGTACTACACTGTACTGACTTCAACACCACAGAGACTTCACTTCTGGGTACTACACTGTACTGACTTCAACACCACAGAGACTTCACTTCTGGGTACTTCGCTGTACTGACTTCAACACCACAGAAAATATAATGCATAGTTCTTTTACTGGGACATATTTGCTTGTGATAAACCAAACTGTTGTGCTTAGTAAATTGTTCATTTACATTTTAGTCATGATGGGGCTAGAGATTCCCAAACATTTAGAAATTGAAATATATATGTGAGATGTCAACATAAATAGGCTATTGAAAGTATAGGTAAAAAGAGAGCGTTATACCAGAGCTGTCTTTAATAACTTAATTTGTTAGTGTTAAGAGTGGTGTGTGTGGCAGTGTGGTGTGTGAGGCAGTGTGGTGTGTGAGGCAGTGTGGTGTGTGAGGCAGTGTGGTGTGTGAGGCAGTGTGGTGTGTGAGGGAGTGTGGTGTGTGAGGCAGTGTGGTGTGTGAGGCAGTGTGGTGTGAGAGGCAGTGTGGTGTGTGAGGCAGTGTGGTGTGTGAGGCAGTGTGGTATGTGAGGCAGTGTGGTGTGTGAGGCAGTGTGGTGTGTGAGGGAGTGTGGTGTGAGAGGCAGTGTGGTGTGAGAGGCAGTGTGGTGTGTGAGGCAGTGTGGTGTGTGAGGCAGTGTGGTGTGTGAGGGAGTGTGGTGTGAGAGGCAGTGTGGTGTGTGAGGCAGTGTGGTGTGTGAGGCAGTGTGGTGTGTGAGGGAGTGTGGTGTGTGAGGCAGTGTGGTGTGAGAGGCAGTGTGGTGTGTGAGGCAGTGTGGTGTGTGAGGCAGTGTGGTGTGTGAGGGAGTGTGGTGTGAGAGGCAGTGTGGTGTGAGAGGCAGTGTGGTGTGTGAGGCAGTGTGGTGTGTGAGGCAGTGTGGTGTGTGAGGGAGTGTGGTGTGTGAGGGAGTGTGGTGTGTGAGGGAGTGTGGTGTGTGAGGGAGTGTGGTGTGTGAGGGAGTGTGGTGTGAGAGGCAGTGTGGTGTGTGAGGCAGTGTGGTGTGTGAGGCAGTGTGGTGTGTGAGGCAGTGTGGTGTGTGAGGGAGTGTGGTGTGTGAGGCAGTGTGGTGTGTGAGGGAGTGTGGTGTGTGAGGGAGTGTGGTGTGAGAGGCAGTGTGGTGTGAGAGGGAGTGTGGTGTGTGAGGGAGTGTGGTGTGTGAGGCAGTGTGGTGTGTGAGGGAGTGTGGTGTGAGAGGCAGTGTGGTGTGTGAGGCAGTGTGGTGTGTGAGGCAGTGTGGTGTGTGAGGGAGTGTGGTGTGTGAGGCAGTGTGGTGTGTGAGGCAGTGTGGTGTGTGAGGGAGTGTGGTGTGTGAGGCAGTGTGGTGTGTGAGGGAGTGTGGTGTGTGAGGCAGTGTGGTGTGTGAGGGAGTGTGGTGTGTGAGGCAGTGTGGTGTGTGAGGGAGTGTGGTGTGTGAGGGAGTGTGGTGTGTGAGGGAGTGTGGTGTGTGAGGGAGTGTGGTGTGAGAGGCAGTGTGGTGTGTGAGGCAGTGTGGTGTGAGTGAGGCAGTGTGGTGTGAGTGAGGCAGTGTGGTGTGAGTGAGGCAGTGTGGTGTGAGTGAGGCAGTGTGGTGTGAGTGAGGCAGTGTGGTGTGAGTGAGGCAGTGTGGTGTGAGTGAGGCAGTGTGGTGTGAGTGAGGCAGTGTGGTGTGTGAGGCAGTGTGGTGTGTGAGGGAGTGTGGTGTGTGAGGGAGTGTGGTGTGTGAGGGAGTGTGGTGTGAGAGGGAGTGTGGTGTGTGAGGCAGTGTGGTGTGTGAGGGAGTGTGGTGTGTGAGGGAGTGTGGTGTGTGAGGGAGTGTGGTGTGTGAGGGAGTGTGGTGTGTGAGGCAGTGTGGTGTGTGAGGGAGTGTGGTGTGTGAGGCAGTGTGGTGTGTGAGGGAGTGTGGTGTGTGAGGGAGTGTGGTGTGAGAGGAAGTGTGGTGTGTGAGGCAGTGTGGTGTGTGAGGCAGTGTGGTGTGTGAGGGAGTGTGGTGTGTGAGGGAGTGTGGTGTGTGAGGGAGTGTGGTGTGTGAGGCAGTGTGGTGTGTGAGGGAGTGTAGTGTGTGAGGGAGTGGTGTGTGTGAGGGAGTGTGGTGTGTGAGGGAGTGTGGTGTGTGAGGGAGTGTGGTGTGTGAGGGAGTGCGGTGTGTGAGGGAGTGTGGTGTGTGAGGGAGTGTGGTGTGTGAGGGAGTGTGGTGTGTGAGGGAGTGTGGTGTGTGAGGGAGTGTGGTGTGTGAGGGAGTGTGGTGTGTGAGGGAGTGTGGTGTGTGAGGCAGTGTGGTGTGTGAGGCAGTGTGGTGTGTGAGGGAGTGTGGTGTGTGAGGGAGTGTGGTGTGTGAGGGAGTGTGGTGTGAGAGGCAGTGTGGTGTGTGAGGGAGTGTGGTGTGAGAGGCAGTGTGGTGTGTGAGGGAGTGTGGTGTGTGAGGGAGTGTGGTGTGAGAGGCAGTGTGGTGTGTGAGGCAGTGTGGTGTGTGAGGGAGTGTGGTGTGAGAGGCAGTGTGGTGTGTGAGGCAGTGTGGTGTGTGAGGGAGTGTGGTGTCTGAGGCAGTGTGGTGTGTGAGGCAGTGTGGTGTGAGAGGCAGTGTGGTGTGTGAGGGAGTGTGGTGTGTGAGGGAGTGTGGTGTGTGAGGGAGTGTGGTGTGTGAGGGAGTGTGGTGTGTGAGGCAGTGTGGTGTGTGAGGCAGTGTGGTGTGTGAGGGAGTGTGGTGTCTGAGGCAGTGTGGTGTGTGAGGCAGTGTGGTGTGAGAGGCAGTGTGGTGTGTGAGGGAGTGTGGTGTGTGAGGGAGTGTGGTGTGTGAGGGAGTGTGGTGTGTGAGGGAGTGTGGTGTGTGAGGCAGTGTGGTGTGTGAGGCAGTGTGGTGTGTGAGGGAGTGTGGTGTCTGAGGCAGTGTGGTGTGTGAGGCAGTGTGGTGTGAGAGGCAGTGTGGTGTGTGAGGGAGTGTGGTGTGTGAGGGAGTGTGGTGTGTGAGGGAGTGTGGTGTGTGAGGCAGTGTGGTGTGTGAGGCAGTGTGGTGTGTGAGGCAGTGTGGTGTGTGAGGGAGTGTGGTGTCTGAGGCAGTGTGGTGTGTGAGGCAGTGTGGTGTGAGAGGCAGTGTGGTGTGTGAGGGAGTGTGGTGTGTGAGGGAGTGTGGTGTGTGAGGGAGTGTGGTGTGTGAGGGAGTGTGGTGTGTGAGGGAGTGTGGTGTGAGAGGCAGTGTGGTGTGTGAGGCAGTGTGGTGTGTGAGGGAGTGTGGTGTGTGAGGGAGTGTGGTGTGTGAGGGAGTGTGGTGTGTGAGGCAGTGTGGTGTGTGAGGGAGTGTGGTGTGTGAGGGAGTGTGGTGTGTGAGGGAGTGTGGTGTGAGAGGCAGTGTGGTGTGTGAGGGAGTGTGGTGTGAGAGGCAGTGTGGTGTGTGAGGCAGTGTGGTGTGAGAGGCAGTGTGGTGTGTGTGAGGCAGTGTGGTGTGTGAGGGAGTGTGGTGTGAGAGGCAGTGTGGTGTGTGAGGGAGTGTGGTGTGTGAGGCAGTGTGGTGTGAGAGGCAGTGTGGTGTGTGAGGCAGTGTGGTGTGTGAGGGAGTGTGGTGTGTGAGGGAGTGTGGTGTGTGAGGGAGTGTGGTGTGTGAGGCAGTGTGGTGTGTGAGGGAGTGTGGTGTGTGAGGGAGTGTGGTGTGTGAGGCAGTGTGGTGTGTGAGGGAGTGTGGTGTGTGAGGGAGTGTGGTGTGTGAGGCAGTGTGGTGTGTGAGGGAGTGTGGTGTGTGAGGCAGTGTGGTGTGTGAGGGAGTGTGGTGTGTGAGGCAGTGTGGTGTGAGAGGCAGTGTGGTGTGTGAGGCAGTGTGGTGAGTGAGGGAGTGTGGTGTGTGAGGGAGTGTGGTGTGTGAGGGAGTGTGGTGTGTGAGGGAGTGTGGTGTGTGAGGGAGTGTGGTGTGTGAGGCAGTGTGGTGTGTGAGGGAGTGTGGTGTGAGAGGCAGTGTGGTGTGTGAGGGAGTGTGGTGTGTGAGGCAGTGTGGTGTGAGAGGCAGTGTGGTGTGTGAGGCAGTGTGGTGTGTGAGGGAGTGTGGTGTGTGAGGGAGTGTGGTGTGTGAGGGAGTGTGGTGTGTGAGGCAGTGTGGTGTGTGAGGCAGTGTGGTGTGTGAGGCAGTGTGGTGTGTGAGGGAGTGTGGTGTGAGAGGCAGTGTGGTGTGTGAGGGAGTGGTGTTTGAGGGAGTGGTGTGTGAGGGAGTGGTGTGTGAGGGAGTGTGGTGTGTGAGGAAGTGTGGTGTGTGAGGCATTGTGGTGTGTGAGGGAGTGTGGTGTGTGAGGAAGTGTGGTGTGTGAGGGAGTGTGGTGTGTGAGGAAGTGTGGTGTGTGAGGCAGTGTGGTGTGTGAGGGAGTGTGGTGTGTGAGGGAGTGTGGTGTGTGAGGGAGTGTGGTGTGTGAGGAAGTGTGGTGTGTGAGGCATTGTGGTGTGTGAGGGAGTGTGGTGTGTGAGGAAGTGTGGTGTGTGAGGCAGTGTGGTGTGTGAGGGAGTGTGGTGTGTGAGGGAGTGTGGTGTGAGAGGCAGTGTGGTGTGAGAGGCAGTGTGGTGTGTGAGGGAGTGTGGTGTGTGAGGAAGTGTGGTGTGTGAGGCAGTGTGGTGTGTGAGGGAGTGTGGTGTGAGAGGCAGTGTGGTGTGTGAGGAAGTGTGGTGTGTGAGGGAGTGTGGTGTGTGAGGGAGTGTGGTGTGTGAGGCAGTGTGGTGTCTGAGGCAGTGTGGTGTGTGAGGGAGTGGTGTGTGAGGGAGTGTGGTGTGTGAGGGAGTGTGGTGTGTGAGGGAGTGGTGTGTGAGGCATTGTGGTGTGTGAGGCAGTGTGGTGTCTGAGGCAGTGTGGTGTGTGAGGGAGTGTGGTGTGTGAGGGAGTGGTGTGTGAGGCAGTGTGGTGTGTGAGGGAGTGGTGTGTGAGGGAGTGGTGTGTGAGGCAGTGTGGTGTCTGAGGCAGTGTGGTGTGTGAGGCAGTGTGGTGTGTGAGGGAGTGTGGTGTGTGAGGGAGTGGTGTGTGAGGCAGTGTGGTGTCTGAGGCAGTGTGGTGTGTGAGGCAGTGTGGTGTGTGAGGGAGTGTGGTGTGTGAGGCAGTGTGGTGTGTGAGGCAGTGTGGTGTGTGAGGGAGTGTGGTGTGTGAGGGAGTGGTGTGTGAGGCAGTGTGGTGTCTGAGGCAGTGTGGTGTGTGAGGCAGTGTGGTGTGTGAGGGAGTGTGGTGTGTGAGGCAGTGTGGTGTGTGAGGGAGTGTGGTGTGTGAGGCAGTGTGGTGTGTGAGGGAGTGGTGTGTGAGGGAGTGTGGTGTGTGAGGGAGTGTGGTGTGTGAGGGAGTGGTGTGTGAGGCAGTGTGGTGTCTGAGGCAGTGTGGTGTGTGAGGGAGTGGTGTGTGAGGCAGTGTGGTGTGTGAGGGAGTGTGGTGTGTGAGGGAGTGTTGTGTGAGGGAGTGTGGTGTGTGAAGCAGTGTGGTGTGTGAGGGAGTGTGGTGTGTGAGGGAGTGTGGTGTGTGAGGGAGTGTGGTGTGTGAGGGAGTGTGGTGTGTGAGGGAGTGTGGTGTGTGAGGGAGTGGTGTGTGAGGGAGTGTGGTGTCTGAGGCAGTGTGGTGTGTGAGGGAGTGGTGTGTGAGGCAGTGTGGTGTCTGAGGCAGTGTGGTGTGTGAGGCAGTGTGGTGTGTGAGGGAGTGGTGTGTGAGGCAGTGTGGTGTCTGAGGCAGTGGTGTCTGAGGCAGAGTGGTGTGAGGCAGAGTGGTGTGTGAGGCAGTGTGGTGTGTGAGGCAGAGTGGTGTGTGAGGCAGTGTGGTGTGTGAGGCAGTGTGGTGTGTGAGGCAGAGTGGTGTGTGAGGCAGTGTGGTGTGTGAGGCAGTGTGGTGTGAGGCAGTGTGGTGTGTGAGGCAGTGTGGTGTGTGAGGCAGAGTGGTGTGTGAGGCAGAGTGGTGTGTGAAGCAGTGTGGTGTGTGAGGCAGTGTGGTGTGAGGCAGTGTGGTGTGTGAGGAAGTGTGGTGTGTGAGGCAGAGTGGTGTGTGAGGCAGTGTGGTGTGTGAGGCAGTGTGGTGTGTGAGGCAGTGTGGTATGTGAGGCAGAGTGGTGTGTGAGGCAGAGTGGTGTGAGGCAGTGTGGTGTGTGAGGCAGTGTGGTGTGTGAGGCAATGTGGTGTGTGAGGCAGAGTGGTGTGTGAGGCAGAGTGGTTTGAGGCAGTGTGGTGTGTGGGGCAGTGTGGTGTGTGAGACAGTGTGGTGTGTGAGGCAGAGTGGTGTGAGGCAGTGTGGTGTGTGAGGCAGTGTGGTGTGTGAGGCAGTGTGGTGTGTGAGGCAGTGTGGTGTGTGAGGCAGTGTCGTGTGTGAGGCAGTGTGGTGTGTGAGGCAGTGTGGTATATGAGGCAGTGTGGTGTGTGAGGCAGTGTGGTGTGTGAGGCAGTGTGGTGTGTGAGGCAGTGTGGTGTGTGAGGCAGAGTGGTGTGTGAGACAGAGTGGTGTGAGGCAGTGTGGTGTGTGAGGCAGTGTGGTGTGTGAGGCAGTGTGGTGTGTGAGGCAGTGTGGTGTGTGAGGCAGAGTGGAGTGTGAGGCAGAGTGCTGTGTGAGGCAGTGGTGTGAGAGGCAAAGTGCTTTGTGAGGCAGAGTTCTGTGTGAGGCAGAGTGCTGTGTGAGGCAAAGTGGCGTGAGAGGCAGAGTGCTGTATGAGGCAGAGTGGTGTGTGAGGCAGTGTGGTGTGTGAGGCAGAGTGCTGTGTGAGGCAGAGTGGTGTGTGAGGCAGAGTGCTGTGGGAGGCAGAGTGCTGTGTGAGGCAGAGTGGTGTGTGTGAAGCAGAGTGGTGTGTGAGGCAGTGTGGTGTGTGAGGCAGTGTGGTGTGTGAGGCAGAGTGGTGTGAGAGGCAGAGTGGTGTGAGAGGCAGAGTGGTGTGAGAGGCAGAGTGGTGTGTGTGTGTGAGGCAGAGTGGTGTGTGAGGCAGAGTGGCAGAGGAGGAAGAGTGACAGAGGAGGAAGAGGTGAACCTGTTAGGGAGGGGGAGGGGTGTTAGAAGGGAGGGGAGGGAAGAGGGTAAGAAGGGGAGGGGGAGACCATTTATCAAGATCACGGAGATTAGACTTGAACAACGAGCAGATTTCTTCCCCTTTCCTTCTCCGCTTTACCCCTTACCCCTTCCCTTTATTTCTCTTAACACCTCCTCCTTCCCACGTCCCCCTCCTCTCTTCCCTATTCTCTCTCACTCACTCCCTTTGCTTCTCTTCCCTCTCCCTGTTCTTCCTCCCTTACCTTCTTATACCTCGTTCCAGATGGTCACACAATACCACAATACTGTCACACAATACTACAATACTGTCACACAATACCACAACACTGTCACATTACCACAATATTGTTACACAGTACCACAATACTGTCACACAATACCACAATACTGTCACACAATACCACAATACTGTCACACAATACCACAACACTGTCACATTACCACAATACTGTTACACAGTACCACAATACTGTCACACAATACCACAATACTGTCACACAATACCACAATACTGTCACACAGTACTACAATACTGTCACACAATACCACAATACTGTCACACAATACCACAATACTGTCACACAGTACTACAATACTGTCACACAGTACTACAATACTGTCACACAGTACCATAATACTGTCACACAATACTACAATACTGTCACACAGTACTACAATACTGTCACACAGTACTACAATACTGTCACACAATACCACAATACTGTCACACAATACCACAATACTGTCACACAGTACTACAATACTGTCACACAGTACTACAATACTGTCACACAGTACCATAATACTGTCACACAGTACTACAATACTGTTACACAGTACCACAATACTGTCACACAATACCACAATACTGTCACACAATACCATAATACTGTTACACAATACTACAATACTGTTACACAGTACCACAATACTGTCACACAATACCACAATACTGTCACACAATACCATAATGCTGTCACACAATACTACAATACTGTCACACAGTACTACAATACTGTCACACAGTACTACAATACTGTCACACAGTACTACAATACTGTCACACAGTACTACAATACTGTCACACAGTACTACAATACTGTCACACAGTACTACAATACTGTCACACTACTACAATACTGTCACACAGTACTACAATACTGTCACACAGTACTACAATACTGTCACACAGTACTACAATACTGTCACACAATACTACAATACTGTCACACAGTACCACAATACTGTCACACAATACTACAATACTGTCACACAATACTACAATACTGTCACACAATACCACAATACTGTCACACAATACTACAATACTGTCACACAGTACCACAATACTGTCACACAATACTACAATACTGTCACACAATACTACAATACTGTCACACAGTACCACAATACTGTCACACAATACTACAATACTGTCACACAGTACTACAATACTGTCACACAGTACTACAATACTGTCACACAGTACCACAATACTGTCACACAGTACCACAATACTGTTACACAGTACTACAATACTGTCACACAGTACCACAATACTGTCACACAGTACCACAATACTGTCACACAATACTACAATACTGTCACACAGTACTACAATACTGTCACACAGTACAATAATACTGTTACACAGTACTACAATACTGTCACACAGTACCACAATACTGTCACACAATACTACAATACTGTCACACAATACTACAATACTGTCACACAGTACCTTAATACTGTCACACAATACTACAATACTGTCACACAATACTACAATACTGTCACACAATACTACAATACTGTCACACAGTACTACAATACTGTCACACAGTACTACAATACTGTCACACAGTACTACAATACTGTCACACAGTACTACAATACTGTCACACAGTACTACAATACTGTCACACAGTACCACAATACTGTCACACAGTTTGTTAGGTAAGACACATATGCAACAGTTAGGTATCTTTATTATGAAACGTTTCGCCTACACAGCAGGCTTCTTCAGTCGAGTACAGAAAAGTTGATAGAAGCAGAAGATACTTGAAGACGATGTAATCAGTCCATCACCCTTAAAGTTTTGAGGTGGTCAGTCCCTCAGTCTGGAGAAGAGCATTGTTCCGTTGTCTGAAACAATATGAAGTTGAAGTGACAGAATCGGGCCTTATATAGTGCCAGGAGGTGAGACGTAGGTTGATTTGGGAGGGCAGGTCCTTCTCAAACCCAGCCGTTCTCACTAGTAGAGGTTGTCGAAGTAGATGGTCTGTACCAAGATACCCTTGTGTTGCAGTGTCTGACAGAATGAACATTAAAATGGTATAAAATACCGACAGATTGTTAGGTAAGACACATATGCAACAGTTAGGTATCTTTATTTTGAAACGTTTCAAAATAAAGATACCTAACTGTTGCATATGTGTCTTACCTAACAATCTGTCGGTATTTTATACCATTTTAATGTTCACTGTCACACAGCACCATAATACTGTCACACAATACTACAATACTGTCACACAGTACTACAATACTGTCACACAATACTACAATACTGTCACACAGTACCACAATATTGTCACACAATTCTACAATACTGTCACACAATACTACAATACTGTCACACAATACTACAATACTGTCACACAATACTACAATACTGTCACACAATACTACAATACTGTCACAAGCCAGTTATTGTACATTATTGTATAATGATTTTAAGTAAACTATTATTATTATTATTATTATTATTATTATTATTATTATTATTATTATTATTATTATTATTATTATTATTATTATCTTTTACTGGTTTCCTTTGGACACTTTTATTGGTTCTCTTTTTAATTACATTGTTTGGCTATGTGGATGGTTGAGAGTGTCGCCTGTTAGGAGGCAGGAGGGCAGACTGTACCATTAACCTCCAGGAAGGTCGTTAGTGTATGAAGGAAGGCTCTTGTTAGGTGCCGTGTGGTGTACATATAAGGTGGTGGGAGAGAGAGGGAGAGGGAGAGAGAGAGAGAGAGAGAGAGAGAGAGAGAGAGAGAGAGAGAGAGAGAGAGAGAGAGAGAGAGAGAGAGAGAGAGAGAGAGAGAGAGAGAGAGGAAAGTAAGTTGATCCAGTGAAATTGCTGGCCCAGAGATGGCTCCAACCTCATCCTATGGCCCATAAGTGGCTCCGGTCTTATCCTCTGGCTCACATATGGCTCCACCCTCATCCTCTGGTCCACAGATGGCCCCCAACCACATTCTCTGGCTCACAGATGACCCCAACCTCATTCTGTGGCTCACAGATGACCCCAACCTCATTCTGTGGCTCACAGATGACCCCAACCTCATCCTCTGGCCCACAGATGGCTTCAACTTCACCTTGTTCCCTATCTGTATGTCTCATAACAATAAAAAGTCTTGCAAATGAGCTGATATAGTTAACAACTCTTAGTTGGTAAATATAGCAACCTTAACCTAACCTTGTAAAACACTGTGTAAGAGAGAGGGAGAGAGAGAGAGATGGAGAGAGAGAGAGAGAGAGAGAGAGAGAGAGAGAGAGAGAGAGACAGGGAGAGAGAGAGAGAGAGAGAGAGAGAGAGAGAGAGAGAGAGAGAGACCATAGCAACAACAACAACAGCAAATCACAAACGCTTCAACAATAGCAACAACAACAGGAGAAGATACAAACCAACAGCAAAACTAACAAAAAACAAAACAAAACAGAGAAACAGTAGGAACAGAAGCAAAATTAATAACAGCAACGACAACCACATGAACCAGAGGAGCAACAACAGAAACAAAAGCATGAACAGAAACATAACAATGAAGGACAGTGGCGACATTCACACCCACAAAAAAAAAAGAAAGAAAATACCAGTTTAAAAAAATCTCACAACATGAATGGTGACACCCTCGGCCTGGTGAGAGAGTGAGAGAGACAGTGAGAGACTGATAGAGATAGAAACAGTGAGACAGTGAGAGAGAGAGAGAGAGAGAGAGAGAGAGAGAGGAGCTTACGACGACATTTCGGTCGGACTTGAACCATTTAGAACCTTGTAAATAGCGCTTCCTTGTTGATAATAATTGTAAATGGAGCAAGTGGGAGTGAAACGTGGTGGTCAGTTTCACTCTCCCATGTGCGGGTTATTTGTGTATTGTTCCAGTCACGGTATTGTTCAGCTTTGTTCCCGAACACGCTTACACACGTGTATATACAGGCATCTCTGTCTACACTGCATGTTCCTGGTCTGTAAGAAGCCATTGGTAAGGTGGATAAGCCAGCTGGGGGTGGGGGAGGGGGGTTAAAGAAAATCACAGCCTGGACAAGCACTCCACGGAATGGGTGTGATTTAAACCCATGGCGAGTGAGTCGTGAAACTCCAGGTTAGTTCAAACCCCGCCCGTTCCGTGGATTGTAATCGTCGTGTTATTCGGAGAGAGGCATTGGCACGCACAGCGTCATGATAAGATATGAAACATGAGGATGGGTCCTCAGGTTTGGTAGACAACAGTGAAGCACAAACTATTGATGAATAACACACAGGTCTAACACCTGGGTTTCTGTATTAGTTGTAATAATGGTTCAGGAGTGTAACCTTAACAAAAGCCAAGTTATGGAGGTGGTAGTCGAGGTGCTGGGGTGTAACTAAAACCAGTGATCCGAGATAGGTATCCTGGTATCCTGGTAACCACTTCCCCTCAACCTCAATGCTCCAAGGTAACCACTTCCCGTCGACCTCAGTGCTCCAAGGTAACCACTTCCCATCGACCTCAGTGCTCCAAGGTAACCACTACCCGTCGACCTCAGTGCTCCAAGGAAACCACTTCCCGTCGACCTCAGTGCTCCAAGGTAACCACTTCCCCGTCGACCTCAGTGCTCCAAGGTAACCACTTCCCGTCGACCTCAGTGCTCCAAGGTAACCACTTCCCCTCAACCTCAGTGCTCCAAGGTAACCACTTCCCCTCAACCTTAGTGCTCCAAGGTAACCACTACCCGTCGACCTCAGTGCTCCAAGGTAACCACTTCCCGTCGACCTCAGTGCTCCAAGGTAACCACTTCCCGTCGACCTCAGTGCTCCAAGGTAACCACTACCCGTCGACCTCAGTGCTCCAAGGTAACCACTTCCCCTCAACCTCAGTGCTCCAAGGTAACCACTTCCCCTCAACCTCAGTGCTCCAAGGTAACCACTTCCCCTCAACCTCAGTGCTCCAAGGTAACCACTTCCCCTCAACCTCAGTGCTCCAAGGTAACCACTACCCGTCGACCTCAGTGCTCCAAGGTAACCACTTCCCGTCGACCTCAGTGCTCCAAGGTAACCACTTCCCCTCAACCTCAGTGCTCCAAGGTAACCACTTTCCCTCAACCTCAGTGCTCCAAGGTAACCACTACCCGTCGACCTCAGAGCTCCAAGGTAACCACTTCCCGTCGACCTCAGTGCTCCAAGGTAACCACTTCCCGTCGACCTCAGTGCTCCAAGGTAAACACTTCCCCTCACCCTCAGTGCTCCAAGGTAACCACTTCCCGTCGACCTCAGCGCTCCAAGGCAACCACTTCCCGTCGACCTCAGTGCTCCAAGGTAACCACTTCCCGTCGACTTCAGTGCTCCAAGGTAACCACTACCCGTCGACCTCAGTGCTCCAAGGTAACCACTACCTGTCGACCTCAGTGCTCCAAGGTAACCACTTCCCGTCGACCTCAGTGCTCCAAGGTAACCACTTCCCGTCGACCTCAGTGCTCCAAGGTAACCACTACCCGTCGACCTCGGTGCTCCAAGGTAACCACTTCCCGTCGACCTCAGTGCTCCAAGGTAACCACTTCCCGTCGACCTCAGTGCTCCAAGGTAACCACTTCCCCTCAACCTCAGTGTTCCAAGGTAACCACTTCCCCTCAACCTCAGTGCTCCAAGGTAACCACTTCCCCTCAACCTCAGTGCTCCAAGGTAACCACTTCCCCTCAACCTCAGTGCTCCAAGGTAACCACTTCCCCTCAACCTCAGTGCTCCAAGGTAACCACTTCTCCTCAACCTCAGTGCTCCAAGGTAACCACTTCCCCTCAACCTCAGTGTTCCAAGGTAACCACTTTCCCTCAACCTCAGTGCTCCAAGGTAACCACTTCCTCTCAACCTCAGTGCTCCAAGGTAACCACTTCCCCTCAACCTCAGTGCTCCAAGGTAACCACTTCCCCTCAACCTCAGTGCTCCAAGGTAACCACTTCCCCTCAACCTCAGTGCTCCAAGGTAACCACTTTCCTTCAACCTCAGTGCTCCAAGGCAACCACTTCCCCTCAACCTCAGTGCTCCAAGGTAACCACTTCCCCTCAACCTCAGTGCTCCAAGGTAACCACTTCCCCTCAACCTCAGTGCTCCAAGGTAACCACTTCCCCTCAACCTCAGTGCTCCAAGGTAACCACTTCCCCTCAACCTCAGTGCTCCAAGGTAACCACTTCCCGTCGACCTCAGTGCTCCAAGGTAACCACTTCCCGTCGACCTCAGTGCTCCAAGGTAACCACTTTCCCTCGACCTCAGTGCTCCAAGGTAACCACTTCCCATCGACCTCAGTGCTCCAAGGTAACCACTTTCCGTCTACCTCAGTGCTCCAAGGTAACCACTTTCCCTCGACCTCAGTGCTCCAAGGTAACCACTTCCCGTCGACCTCAGTGCTCCAAGGTAACCACTTTCCCTCGACCTCAGTGCTCCAAGGTAACCACTTCCCGTCGACCTCAGTGCTCCAAGGTAACCACTTCCCGTCGACCTCAGTGCTCCAAGGTAACCACTTCCCGTCGACCTCAGTGCTCCAAGGTAACCACTTTCCCTCGACCTCAGTGCTCCAAGGTAACCACTTTCCGTCGACCTCAGTGCTCCAAGGTAACCACTTCCCCTCAACCTCAGTGCTCCAAGGTAACCACTTCCCCTCAACCTCAGTGCTCCAAGGTAACCACTTCCCGTCGAACTCAGTGCTCCAAGGTAACCACTTCCCGTCGACCTCAGTGCTCCAAGGTAACCACTTTCCCTCGACCTCAGTGCTCCAAGGTAACCACTTCCCATCGACCTCAGTGCTCCAAGGTAACCACTTCCCGTCGACCTCAGTGCTCCAAGGTAACCACTTTCCCTCGACCTCAGTGCTCCAAGGTAACCACTTCCCGTCGACCTCAGTGCTCCAAGGTAACCACTTTCCCTCGACCTCAGTGCTCCAAGGTAACCACTTCCCGTCGACCTCAGTGCTCCAAGGTAACCACTTCCCGTCGACCTCAGTGCTCCAAGGTAACCACTTCCCGTCGACCTCAGTGCTCCAAGGTAACCACTTTCCCTCGACCTCAGTGCTCCAAGGTAACCACTTTCCGTCGACCTCAGTGCTCCAAGGTAACCACTTCCCCTCAACCTCAGTGCTCCAAGGTAACCACTTTCCCTCAACCTCAGTGCTCCAAGGTAACCACTTCCCCTCAACCTCAGTGCTCCAAGGTAACCACTTGCCCTCAACCTCAGTGCTCCAAGGTAACCACTTCCCCTCAACCTCAGTGCTCCAAGGTAACCACTACCCGTCGACCTCAGTGCTCCAAGGTAACCACTTCCCCTCAACCTCAGTGCTCCAAGGTAACCACTACCCGTCGACCTCAGTGCTCCAAGGTAACCACTTTCCCTCGACCTCAGTGCTCCAAGGTAACCACTTCCCCTCAACCTCAGTGCTCCAAGGTAACCACTTCCCCTCAACCTCAGTGCTCCAAGGTAACCACTACCCGTCGACCTCAGTGCTCCAAAGTAACCACTTGCCCTCAACCTCAGTGCTCCAAGGTAACCACTTCCCCTCAACCTCAGTGCTCCAAGGTAACCACTACCCGTCGACCTCAGTGCTCCAAGGTAACCACTTCCCCTCAACCTCAGTGCTCCAAGGTAACCACTTCCCCTCAACCTCAGTGCTCCAAGGTAACCACTTCCCCTCAACCTCAGTGCTCCAAGGTAACCACTTCCCCTCAACCTCAGTGCTCCAAGGTAACCACTTCCCTCAACCTCAGTGCTCCAAGGTAACCACTTCCCCTCAACCTCAGTGCTCCAAGGTAACCACTTCCCCTCAACCTCAGTGCTCCAAGGTAACCACTTCCCCTCAACCCTCAGTGCTCCCAGGTATACCACTTCCTCAACCTCAGTGCTCCAAGGCAACCACTTCCTCAACCTCAGTGCTCCAAGGTAACCACTTCCCTCAACCTCAGTGCTCCAAGGTAACCACTTCCTCAACCTCAGTGCTCCAAGGTAACCACTTTCAACCTCAGTGCTCCAAGGTAACCACTTCCCTCAACCTCAGTGCTCCAAGGCAACCACTTCCTCAACCTCAGTGCTCCAAGGTAACCACTTCCTCAACCCCCAGTGCCCAAGGTAACCACTTCCCCCAACCTCAGTGCTCCAAGGTAACCACTTCCTCAACCTCAGTGCTCCAAGGTAACCACTTCCCTCAACCTCAGTGCCCAAGGCAACCACTTCCCTCAACCTCAGTGCCCAGGTAACCACTTCCCCTCAACCTCAGTGCTCCAAGGTAACCAACCCCTTCCCCCCTCAACCTCAGTGCTCCAAGGTAACCACTTCCTCAACCTCAGTGCTCCAAGGTAACCACTTCCCTCAACCTCAGTGCCCAGCGAACCACTTCCTCAACCTCAGTGCTCCAAGGTAACCACTTCTCAACCTCAGTGCTCCAAGGTAACCACTCTCAACCTCAGTGCTCCAAGGTAACCACTTCCTCAACCTCAGTGCTCCAAGGTTCAACCACTCCCCTCAACCTCAGTGCTCCAAGGTAACCACTTCCCTCAACCTCAGTGCTCCAAGGTAACCACTTCCCCCAACCTCAGTGCTCCAAGGTAACCACTTCCCTCAACCTCAGTGCTCCAAGGCAACCACTCCTCAACCTCAGTGCTCCAAGGTAACCACTTCCTCAACCTCAGTGCTCCAAGGAACCACTTCCCTCAACCTCAGTGCTCCAAGGTAACCACTTCTCAACCTCAGTGCTCCAAGGCAACCACTTCCCTCAACCTCAGTGCTCCAGGTCAACCACTTCCTCAACCTCAGTGCTCCAAGGTAACCACTTCTCAACCTCAGTGCTCCAAGGTAACCACTTCCCTCAACCTCAGTGCCCAAGGTAACCACTTCCCCCAACCTCAGTGCTCCAAGGTAACCACTTCCCCCAACCTTTAGTGCTCCAAGGTAACCACTTCCTCAACCTCAGTGCTCCAAGGTAACCACTTCCTCAACCTCAGTGCTCCAGACCACTTCCCTCAACCTCAGTGCTCCAAGGTAACCACTTCCCTCAACCTCAGTGTTCCAAGGAACCATTCTCAACCTCAGTGCTCCAAGGCACCACTTCCCTCAACCTCAGTGCTCCAAGGTAACCACTTCCTCAACCTCAGTGCTCCAAGGTAACCACTTCCTCAACCTCAGTGCTCCAAGGTAACCACTTCCCTCAACCTCAGTGCTCCAAGGTGAACCACTTCCCTCAACCTCAGTGCTCCAAGGTAACCACTTCCTCAACCTCAGTGCTCCGGCAACCACTTCAACCTCAGTGCTCCAAGGTAACCACTTCCCCCCAACCTCAGTGCTCCAAGGTAAACCACTTTCAACCTCAGTGTCCAAGGTAACCACTTCCTCAACCTCATTCTGCTGCAACCACTTCTCAACCTCAGTGCTCCAAGGTAACCACTTCAACCTCAGTGCGGGAACACTTCAACCTTCTTCAATACATTCTAACCCATGTTAAATTTTAATTTACCTCATTTTCAAGGTAATTAAAACCTTTCTAAAACAAAAACCATGGAAATTTGAATCGAAACCGGATTTTCGTTTTAGAAATTTTGAAACTTCGGTTTATCCTGGGAACGAAAAATGGGGTTTAAATGGGAGATTTGCCTGTTTAAGACAAAATGGTTGATTTTAATAGTTGAGAGTGGAGATGCAGGAGCAGGAAGATTGAGGGAGAGAGAGAGAGAGAGAGAGAGAGAGAGAGAGAGAGAGAGAGAGAGAGAGAGAGAGAGAGAGAGAGAGAGAGAGAGAGAGAGAGAAACGGGGTGGGTGGGGAATATTGGCACTGCTATTCCATTTCACTAATTTTTTTCACTGGACCTTGTTAGCAGCGCCCAGGTAATTTGTACAGGTGGACCCCAAAGTGTCTGTGTGAAAAACCCCGGCCTCTCTCTCTCTCTCCCCCTTTTTTTTTTTTTAAGGGGGTTTTAAAAGGTGAATTTAGTTTCTAAGTTTATTTACAAGCTAAGAGCTTTTAAATTTTCTCTCTCTCTCTCTCTCTCTCTTTTCCCCCCCCATTGCAGTAGTACATCACAAAACTACAACATAGATTTTAAAATGAAGGATGAGGGTTTTCAGAAAGTCTTACTGAGACAGAATCTACATCGACTGTTACCGTGTTAGAACCCCCTATTTACCACACACACACACACACACACACACACACACACACACACAGATGAGTCGTGGGGATGTTAGGAAGATTTTTTTATAATAAAGGCCGGGAAGTGGATTAGTCGGGGAAAGTGAGAGTGGAGGCGGGAAACCCATACACATTTTTTAAGTCGAGGTATGATAAAGCCATGGAGCAGTGAGAGAGAAAACCCTAGAAAGGATCAGTGAAGAGGCCCAGGATTTGGAATCGCCCCCTGAACCAAAAAATAGGTGAGTACACACACATATAAAAAAATAATCGCAGGGGAGTTGAATGAAAATTCTACCCCTTCAAAAGGTAATCAACGTCATCAAGAGCTGCAATTTTCCTGAAATTTCTACTGTTTCTGCAACATTGCAAGCTCCTGATGATGCGTTGATTGCAACACAAAAGACCTAGAACTACCATACAACTCTCCCCTGTGGTTATTTTGCATCTTGTATAGTATGTTCGCGATTATTGCATAAAACACACACACACACACACACACACACACACACACACACACACACACACACACACACACACACACACATACACAAGGGGACACAGTTGGGAAGCGGGAAGACACAGATGAATAAACAGGGATGTTAGGAAGATTTCTTCAGCCACAGAGAAGTCAGTAAGTGAATAGTTTGGGAAGGGTTTAGGGGGAGGCAGGATCCATACATAGCTTTAAGCAGAGGTATGATAAAGCCTTGGTTCGGGGAGAGGACCAAGGATCAGTGAAGAGGGGGGACCCGGGAGCTTGACTGCCCCCTGCAACCTCAACTGGGGTGAGTACACACACACACACACACACACAAAAATTATATTATATATTTTAAAAATATATATATATATATATATATATATATATATATATATATATATATATATATATATATATATATATTAGGATATTTGAGCCCCTTACAAGATATTTTTGAAAAAAGTCTTAATTATTTTTCCCTAAAAGTTTTTCCCCGTGGAAAATTGGTATATATTTATACTTGGTGCAAGTATTGATCTCCGGGCCCCGTGAGTCTTGTTGAAGGTTGTTACTGCTGTGGTGGGGGGCACTCACGGGCACTCACGGGACTACTGGTACCACTGGTACTCACTGGTACTCACTGGCACCCCCGGCACTCACTGGCACTCACTGGCCCCTTCACTGGACTCACGGGATCACTGGACTCCCCGGTACCACTGGCACTCCCCGGCACCCCCGGGGCACTCACTGGACCACCGGTCCACTGGCACTCCCCGGCACTCACTGGACCACTGGTACCATTTGGACTCCCCGGCCCCTCCCCGGTACTCCCCGGGCCCCCCACCGGTCCCTCACTGGCACCGGAGGCACTCACGGGACTCACTGGACCCCCGGTACCCCCCGGCACTCCCCGGACTCACTGGCACTCACCGGTATTTCCCCGGCATTTCAGAGGCCCCTCCCCGGTACCACTGGCACTCACCGGTACTCACTGGCACCCCACTGGTACCCCACTGGTACTCACGGGCACCCCCGGTTTTTCACTGGCACTCACCGGTACCACTGGCACCAGAGGGCACTCACCGGCCCACGGGCCCACTCACGGGACTACCCACCACTGGTACTCACTGGCACCACCGGTACTCCCCGGCACTCAGAGGCACTCACTGCCGCTCAGAGGCACTCACTGGCACTCAGAGGCAATCCCCGGCACCCCCAGCACTCACTGACAGTGGCACTCACTGCCACCAAAAGGGCCCCCCCGCCGCTCAGAGGCACTGGCACTACTACACCCCCCGACAGGGCACTCCCCGCCCCCTCCGGGAAGCACTCACTGCCGCTCAGAGGCACTAGCACCCCCAGTGGAAACCCCACTGCCACTCAAGCAACTCCCCGCCGCCCAGAGGAAATTGGCACTCACTAGCACTCACTAGCACTACCGACAGTGGCACTCCCCGCCACCTTAAGCACCCAGCCGCCGGGGCACCGGGACCCCCGGGACAGTGGCACCACCGCCGCTCGGGCACTCCCCGCCGCTCAGAGGCCCCGGGCACTCCCCAGCACTCTCCCCGACAGGGCACCCACTGCCACCAGAAGCACCCCACGCCGCCCAGAGCACTGGCACTCACCGACAGGGCACCCACTGCCGCTCGGAAGAAACTCACCGCCGCTCACGGGCCCCCGGCCCCTCATTTAGCACCCCCGACAGTGGACCCCCGCCACTCAGAAGCACCCCGCCGCTCAGAGGCCCCGACACTCCCCGGGGAAGTGGCACTCACGCCACCAGAAGCACCACTGCCGCTCAGAGGCACTGGCACTCACTAGCACTCCCCACAGGGGCCCCCACTGCCCCCTTGGAAGCACCCCCGCCGCTCAGAGGCATTGGCACCACTAGCACTCACTGACAGTGGCACCACTGCCACCAGAAGCACTCCCCTGCCGCTCGGAGGCACTGGCACCACTGGCACTATAACTTTAAAAAACATTTTTTTGTATTTTAAAAAAAAATTATGAAATTTAATAAAATTCAATAATACAAAATAGTTAAGTTTTTGGTCATCAGAAGTTCTTTTAGGTATTACGGGGCAAGCTTTAAATTTTTTTCATGGAATTAATAATTTAAAATTGACCCCAACCCCAAAGGGAAACCAAAGCCCGCTTTTAATAAAAAAAGTTTAAAAGGGTAAAGGAAAAGGCGTTTCCAGGGAATTTCCCCCATTCCAGCTTTTTCTTTGAATAATTTCAATAAATTTCTAAATTTGTTGTTCATTCTTAACTTATAAGGTGTCTTTATTATTATTATTATTATTATTATTATTATTATTATTATTATTATTATTATTTTATTATTATTATTATTATTATTATTATTATTATTATTATTATTACTATTATTTTTATTATTATTATTATTATTATTATTATTATTATTATTATTATTATTATTATTATTATTATTATTATTTAATAAAGCTGATAAAACGGGACTTTTGGAGGGCAATAAAACAAAAAAAATTATTTCTGGATAACACACCAAGGCTGAGAGTTTGAAGCCTATCTGAAGAGGCATTCACCAGCTATCATACGGATTCCTACGACTCTAAGTTACATAAAGAAGAAAATAAGTTCAGGACACTGACAGATTTATGCTGAGAGCGAGTAAACATTATGGCTGTCATCATGGCTGTAAGATGTATCAGTTATTAAATACAGGTGTTGTTTACATGACGTAGACCTTAATATATTTAACCTGGTTTAATGGAGTGGTATGCTAAGAGTATATTACATTATATTCGGTGTATGTCACACTCCCATATAGGCTGCCATCCCGACCAGTGAACCAGGTGCTGAGGGTGTGACGAGTAGGGACCTTGTTATGCGAGCACCTTGGTTCAACCAGCCAGTGACAATTAAGTCTGCCATAGTTGTGAAGCGATGTGGTACACTTGTAAAGCACCTTGGGCAGACTTACCTCCAAGTCTGGTCGTAGACGATTCTAATCGTGTTTCTTGCTTGCAAAGTTTCCTTTCTGTGCATGTCCTCTGTAAATATTGTACATATTATTGCCTGGTCACAGACCGGGCCGCGGGGGCGTTGACCCCCGGGAACCCCCTTTCCGGGAAACCCCCAGGTAAACTGTTTGGTTGGGAAAAACAATAAATTTATTTTCTGTTTTCTTTTGCTGGTTCCTGGTTTCTACCTTGGCTATCATGCTACAGCCAGGTGTGCAGGCCATTTAACTGCACCTGTGTTTGTAATAAACGAGAATAAGATTTTCGCGTTTTTGCATATAAATTTGTTAAATATTCTCTTGCTTGGATTTCACCCCCAAAATGTCTTAGCCCCAAGGAATTTTTAAAGGTTTGAAACTACACAGCCGGGGTTTTTTCCCAAAATTATCCCATTCATTGCAAGATGCCCAGAATGAGGTCAGTAACTGGGGTCACAAAGGCCCCTTCAAGCCCCCTGTTGGGCTTAAACCTGGCCCTTTTGAGGTACTTCATACTTCCCTGATGCCCAGCCCACGGGGGTAAAAACCATGGCTGCGCAAACATTTTATATAAAAAAGGGGATCCCAGGGGAATAGGAAAACAGGCAAGTAGCAACTAACCAGTTTTTAAATGGTATTTAGGGAGGGGGAGGACTTTTTTTTAAAATTTTTTTCTAAAATACGAGATTTGTAAATTTTCCCAAAACCCTGTAGCCTGGGGGCTTTAAACAAGAGAAGCAATTTTTAAACCAGAAAAAGGTCCTTCCCCCAAAAATTTGCACCAGTCAACTATAGTGATAAAAACTTTATTGTTGGGGAGACGGAAAACAAAAAAAAAAACCCGATACACAGATAAAAAAAGAGGTCGACTGTACGTCATTGTGGGAGCTGCCAGATATCCCCGGGCCCTTTCAACCCCAAGATTTCTTTGTATCAAAAAAAATCACATATTACCGGGTAGATAATTTCAGAACCCTTTCATGTGTTACCCCTTCAAATCACCGCCCAAAGTTTTTTAAATGGGGGGGACCCACTGATCAGAGCAGATCGACTGGTCTAAACCCCTTTGATTTTGGTCCGAACCTTTGACTGGTCCGGAAGGGGGACTGGTTTAAAATTTTCCTTGGACTAAAGCAGACTGAAAAACGGAGGGGTTTTAGGGTTTTTATAAACACAAACTTTAAAAAAAATCGGGAACGTGAGGTAAGCTGTCCAATAAAAAAAGGGGGTTAGAAACGTTAGCTGACCCTTATTTAATTTTAAAATTATAATTTTCCCAAGAGGTTGTTGTAGATTTTGAAAGAAATTCAACCATTAAAACCTTTTAGGGTTGTGTGTAGTCTGTGGTCAGCCCAAAGGGGCAAACCATGGAAAAAATTGTCTTTTTGTGGAAATTGGCCACGCCCTTGTGCAGATATCCCAAACCAGCTAAAAGGCTAAAACAGAGGGTTTTTGGGATGCCAAAGGGAGGAAATAAAGACTAAAACCCGGGGGGTTTTAAAAAAAAGAGGATAACATCAAAGTTGTTTTATAAAAAACCCCGGGCTTTCACAACAGATGGGAACAAAAAAGTCCGGGCTGAATGGTATGCCCTTTGATACGGGGCCTTGTAGTCACAAACTGTAAGGCGGGAGGTAAATTCCGGGTAGCGAAATGTAGGGTTGATAGTGCTGTCCTGGGAGACGGGGGTTGGTGGGGGAGGTGCGGGGTCCTGGGAGACAGAATGGGAGGGGGAAAACCTGTCCGGGGAGACAGTAAGGGTGAAGGGAGGTGCTGTCCTGGGAGACAAAAAAGGGGGGGGAAAACCCCTGTCCGGGAGACAAATGGTGAAGCTGGAGTTTTTGGTCCAGGTAGCCGGGAATTATACGCAGGGGAATAATATAAATGCCCCCAAAAGGGGACGGGAGCCATAGTGGGGAAACAAGGTAGAAAAGAAAAGAAAAAACCAATATTGAAACCCAGAAATACTCGGAAAAGTAAACAAGGGGAATCCAATAGAAATAGTGGGGGATAAATTAAAAAAACAACTGGGGGAGCCCATTGTTTGCAGAAGGAAATGGGAATAAGACAGGGAAAATGCACCAACAGGAATACAGTCACGGGAAACCTGGAAATTTGAAAATAAGCCCCGGCACAACTATGCACTTGGTATCTGTTAAGATAAATTTTGGAAAACAGATGGGACATAACTATGCCCAACCCTAGAAAATGTTATCCCCATATGAAAAACAGGAAAATGCAAACTCCTTCCTGTAAGCTTTTTTCCCCCTAAAAAATTTTCTTCAGCAAAAAGATTTCAAATTAAATTCGGGCATACACAAAAGGGGACAAAAGATCAAACATCCGGGCCCTTTTGGGAAAACCTGGGTAGCCACCCACTCAAGGGGGAGAGGTTTTAGTGCCGGGAAGGAAAAAACGGGCGGGAAATGGCAAAAAACGACCCCAAATCCAGTCATTCCGGGAGTGGAACCAAAAGTCGTTTTCCCCAAATTAAAACCAACAGATACAGATACAAATCCCCGGAAAAAAATCCCCAGAAAAATAACAATACCACCAGTCCGAAAACATTCTTTTTTGCAAATAAAAGGGGGCTAAACCCAAACAAAAACAAAAAAAATCCCTTTTCATCCGTGGGACCGGCAAAAAGGAAAAGGAATGTTCGGGTTTTCCCCGAGACCCACTGGATTTTTTGGGACAACGAAATAGGGGCCCCGGGGTTGGCAACCTATAAGGGACAGAGGAACAGGAAAGGGGGGTTCCAACTTTGGGAGATTTTAACGGTTTGCACAGAACGGGGCTTAATGCCTCAAATGAGAGTGGAAGTTTAGCAAAAGGCCGAGAACCAAACCAGTCATTGTATTTCACAAGCCTCCGGGAACACCCCCCAGCAATTCCAGGAAAGCGCAAATTGACCACGGGTCGGGAAAATCTTCCAGCTCCGCACCCAACATCTTGCCCCGGGGGGATTTAACCAAAGGCCCCTAAAATGGGGGGAATATATTTTAAAAAAGGTTGCAAACACTAGGGGTTTTTTTTCCCCTGAGGGAAACTCCCCTCACACGAGCTTTTAAATTTTCTGCACAAAATTCAATTTAAAACCAGCAAATAATAGAGTTTATTAGACTGGAGAAACACTAGACCCCCATCTTCACTAACAATGATGATCTGATAAGAAATTACCATATTTTAAAAACAATAACTCAGATCACAACAAAAGGTTTGACATGTATGCGGGGGCCTCAGACCGACAAAAAAGAGACTAACCCCGAGGGGGCATTCACCAAACCAAATTTAATAACAAAAATAAAGTGGGCCGTTTTCCAAGTCCCTAACCGATATAAGCTGGGAAGATATAATGGGGAACACAGACCCAAAATTAGCCTTGGGAAAAGGGTTAACTCGGTGGCACCGATGATGACGGGTTTTTTTCCTCAAGAAAAAGGAGGAGAGATGTAAAAAAGGAGAAGGCGCTTTTACAGGGTTAGGAAAAAAAAAGAGCGGGTAAAAGAGGTCAATATATCGAAATGTAGGGGGCACTGGTCAGAGAAATAGCAAGATCGAACTTAAGCTAAAAGAATCCTTTTTGGAGTTAGGGAAACGCGGGGAAAAACCAAAAGCCAGAAAAAGAAATGAAAAAAACCCAAAGTTTTTTTTTCCATGCCAAATCAAAATCGAGAAAAAGTCCAGTATTGGGCCCCCCCTAAAAAAAAGATGGGGAAAAACAGATGACAGCAAGGAAATGAGTGGGGCTACTCAAGCCCCAATATGACTCAGTTTTTTAAGGGCCCAACCAGACTGGGGAGTCGAAGATCAAAATGGGAAATTTTTTGGGGAGCTAAAAAATTTGATTAAACAAGCCTATCCGATGTTATCCTGAGCCAAATGACTTCGAACAGGCGATAAAAAGAAAGCCCATGCACCCTGCCCCAGGGGCCCGACCCTTTCCGGGAAATCTGTGTTCACCAAAAACCGGGGGGCCCCAAAACAATTTTTTTCCCTCCTAAGGGAGGGGAAAGGACACGGGGGTCGTCCCCCAGTTACTAAAAAAACAGACATAACCCACCCACAAAGGGGGAGTAAAGCAAAAAAAAGAACTACAGACCAAATAGCACTAACATCCCATACTAAAAATCTTTTGGGGGGCCTAAGAAGCAAGATCACCACCCATCTAGGAAAACCCCTCAGGGTTTCACAAATCCAGGGGAACATGGGTTTTGAACAGGTTGTTTCCTTTGTCTCAACTACTTGGGTCACTCGACAAAAGGGCCTAAATGCACTAGGGAAAACAAAAAAATGCAGATGAAAAAACAGATTTTTGGAAAAAACCCTTTTGACAAGTGTGACCATGAGTTTTTTAGCGACAAAATGCGCCCAAAGGAATAAAGGGTTGGTCGATGGATCTATAACCTCACCAACAGGAAAAGGGAGGAATGGGGAACAGAGTAAAATCCGAGGGCAGTTAGGGTGAAAAGCTCCCGTTCCACAAGGCACAGACTTTGCTCCCACCCTTTTTCCTAACCTCATATCCGAATAGACAAGGGGTGTCAGCCACAGCACCGTGTCTTCCCTTTTTAGATGACACCCGAATCTGCATGACAGTGTTTCCATTGCAAAACCCGGGAAACTCCAGGTGGGAACCAAACCAAAATTTTTGTGGCTGCAGAAAAATAGAAGTTCAAACGAAGAAATTTCCAAACCAGATATTTAAAAATGAGGAAATTAAATTTATCAGAGTAAAAAAAAAACCCAAAAAAATAGGGGGAAAACCCAAAGTCAAAACCTGGGAGGGATTTTGCCGGGGGATTCACCTTTGGACCTAACATTGATCAATCAAACGCTAGAAAAAAGACAGGATGGGTAATGAGAACCTTCAAAAATAGGGGGGCCAAGCCCATGATGACACTTTCACCTTGTTCACTAGGTTGGGAAAATTTGGGAAAAATTTTAAAAGCACCCTTTTAAGGAGGGGAAATTCGGGGCCGAAAATGTACAGAGAAAATTTTACGGCGCGCATAACGGAGATAAAAAACCCCACCACGGGAGCGCTTTAGGTTTCTAAAACCCGTATTCCTGGGGAAGCAGGAAGAGATAAATTATATACACCTGGAAAACCTTTGAGGGGTTTCCGAATTGACACGAAAATCACTTCACAGAAAAACAAAAAAACTTTGGGAGACGATGCACCATCCCCCAATGAAAAACAGGGGGGTCCAGCACGTTGGGGATTCTACTTAAGTGCCCGGGGACTAGACTGTTCAACCGCCCCCCGAAAACATAAGGGGGGTTTCCAAAGACCCCGGCAGTTTTGGGGTGGCACCCCGGGCAACACTCCAAAACAGTTCCTGGATCAGCCGGGCTGTGGTCGTACGTTGGTTTGCGTGCAGCCGGAGTAAAAGGGCCCGGTTTATCAAAGGGGATTCCCCCAGGGGGCCTGGTCACAGACTGGGGGCGGGTTGGGCCTTTGAAACTCTCCCCGGTAAACCCAGGGAAAAGAACAAGTGTTTCCTGATGCGGGTCTTAGTCATATGATGACCCACAGCTGCAGCTTTCGGTCATCTGAGAGAGGACATAGGCTATTTTGCACATATTCAAGCACGAGAGACAGATGGATAGACAGAGAGAGAGAGATAAAGACAGAGAGACAGAGAGAGAGCTGGTAACATCCTCACCTCTCCCACTAGTGCCCTAAATGACCAACTTTTGCAATTGAATTACCAAACTGTTTTAAAAACCCACTCGTCTGTGGGACTCAGATAACCCACTTAGCCAACCCACTCTTCTCAGAGACTCAACTAACCCACTAAACTAACCCACTTAGTTGACCCACTCTTCTCAGAGACTCAACTAACCCATTAAGCTAACCCACTTAGCTGACCCACTCTTCTCAGAGACTCAACTAACCCACTTAGCTGACCCACTCTTCTCAGAGACTTAACTAACCCACTAAACTAACCCACTTAGCTGACCCACTCTTCTCAGAGACTTAACTAACCCACTAAACTAACCCACTTAGCTAACTCACTCTTCTCAGAGACTCAAGTAACCCACTCAACTAACCCACTTAGCTAACCCACTCTTCTCAGAGACTCAAGTAACCCACTCAACTAACCCACTTAGCTGACCCACTCTTCTCAGAGACTTAACTAACCCACTAAACTAACCCACTTAGCTAACTCACTCTTCTCAGAGACTCAAGTAACCCACTCAACTAACCCACTTAGCTAACCCACTCTTTTCAGAGACTCAGGTAACCCACTCAACTAACCCACTCTTCTCAGACTCAGGTAACCCACTCAACTAACCCACTCTTCTCAGAGACTCAGGTAACCCACTCAACTAACCCACTCTTCTCAGAGACTCAGGTAGCCCACTCAACTAACCCACTCTTCTCAGAGACTCAGGTAACCCACTCAACTAACCCACTCTTCTCAGAGACTCAGGTAACCCACTCAACTAACCCACTCTTCTCAGAGACTCAGGTAGCCCACTCAACTAACCCACTCTTCTCAGAGACTCAGGTAACCCCCACTCAACTAACCCACTCTTCTCAGAGACTCAGGTAACCCACTCAACTAAACCCACTCTTCTCAGAGACTCAGGTAGCCCACTCAACTAACCCACTCTTCTCAGAGACTCAGGTAACCCACTCAACTAACCCACTCTTCTCAGAGACTCAGGTAACCCACTCAACTAACCCACTCTTCTCAGAGACTCAGGTAACCCACTCAACTAACCCACTCTTCTCAGAGACTCAGCTAACCCACTCAACTAACCCACTCTTCTCAGAGACTCAGGTAGCCCACTCAACTAACCCACTCTTCTCAGAGACTCAGGTAACCCACTCAACTAACCAACTCTTCCCAGAGACTCAAGTAACCCACTCAACTAACCCACTCTTCTGAAAGACTCAGGTAACCCGCTCAACTAACCCACTTAGCTGACCCACTCTTCTCAGAGACTCAAGTAACCCACTCAACTAACCAACTCTTCCCAGAGACTCAAGTAACCCACTCAACTAACCAACTCTTCCCAGAGACTCAAGTAACCCACTCAACTAACCCACTCTTCTCAGAGACTCAGGTAACCCACTCAACTAACCCACTTAGCTAACTCACTCTCTGATATAAAGATTCACTGAGTTTTAGTCCCTTTGATCGCATTCATCAATGTTTTAAATTAGTTTAATTTAACATTCGTTGCTTTGCTAATCTCATTCTTGATTCCTTTGAGCATGAGTTCATATAGATTTTGACGCATGATTCCATTTAGATTTTGAAAGAGATCATAAAATTTTGACTTGGAGACTGTTGAAGGTTTGTGTTGATTTTGAGTCAGTTCCAGGTATGTAGTTTCTGGAAGTGTATGATTGTGTATGATTGTGTATGATTGTGTATGATTGTGTATGACCGTCTTCCCAGAGTTATGTATGGTAGTGTTGTGTATGATTGTGTCTTCCCAGAGTTATGTATGATAGTGTTGTGTATGATTGTGTCTTCCCAGAGTTATGTATGATAGTGTTGTGTATGATTGTGTCTTCCCAGAGTTATGTATGATAGTGTTGTGTATGATTGTGTCTTCCCAGAGTTATGTATGGTAGTGTTGTGTATGATTGTGTCTTCCCAGAGTTATGTATGATTGTGTTGTGTATGATTGTGTCTTCACAGAGTTATGTATGATTGTGTTGTGTATGATTGTGTCTTCCCAGAGTTATGTATGGTAGTGTTGTGTATGATTGTGTCTTCCCAGAGTTATGTATTATTGTGTTGTGTATGATTGTGTCTTCCCAGAGTTATGTATGGTAGTGTTGTGTATGATTGTGTCTTCCCAGAGTTATGTATGGTAGTGTTGTGTATGATTGTGTCTTCCCAGAGTTATGTATGGTAGTGTTGTGTATGATTGTGTCTTCCCAGAGTTATGTATGATTGTGTTGTGTATGATTGTGTCTTCCCAGTGTTATGTATGGTAGTGTTGTGTATGATTGTGTCTTCCCAGAGTTATGTATGATAGTGTTGTGTATGATTGTGTCTTCCCAGAGTTATGTATGATAGTGTTGTGTATGATTGTGTCTTCCCAGAGTTATGTATGGTAGTGTTGTGTATGATTGTGTCTTCCCAGAGTTATGTATGGTTGTGTTGTGTATGATTGTGTCTTCCCAGAGTTATGTATGATAGTGTTGTGTATGATTGTGTCTTCCCAGAGTTATGTATGGTAGTGTTGTGTATGATTGTGTCTTCCCAGAGTTATGTATGATAGTGTTGTGTATGATTGTGTCTTCCCAGAGTTATGTATGATAGTGTTGTGTATGATTGTGTCTTCCCAGAGTTATGTATGGTAGTGTTGTGTATGATTGTGTCTTCCCAGAGTTATGTATGGTAGTGTTGTGTATGATTGTGTCTTCCCAGAGTTATGTATGATAGTGTTGTGTATGATTGTGTCTTCCCAGAGTTATGTATGATAGTGTTGTGTATGATTGTGTCTTCCCAGAGTTATGTATGGTAGTGTTGTGTATGATTGTGTCTTCCCAGAGTTATGTATGGTAGTGTTGTGTATGATTGTGTCTTTCCCAGAGTTATGTATGGTAGTGTTGTGTATGATTGTGTCTTCCCAGAGTTATGTATGGTAGTGTTGTGTATGATTGTGTCTTCCCAGAGTTATGTATGGTAGTGTTGTGTATGATTGTGTCTTCCCAGAGTTATGTATGGTAGTGTTGTGTATGATTGTGTCTTCCCAGAGTTATGTATGATAGTGTTGTGTATGATTGTGTCTTCCCAGAGTTATGTATGATAGTGTTGTGTATGATTGTGTCTTCCCAGAGTTATGTATGATAGTGTTGTGTATGATTGTGTCTTCCCAGAGTTATGTATGATAGTGTTGTGTATGATTGTGTCTTCCCAGAGTTATGTATGATAGTGTTGTGTATGATTGTGTCTTCCCAGAGTTATGTATGGTAGTGTTGTATATGATTGTGTCTTCCCAGAGTTATGTATGATAGTGTTGTGTATGATTGTGTCTTCCCAGAGTTATGTATGGTAGTGTTGTGTATGATTGTGTCTTCCCAGAGTTATGTATGGTAGTGGTGAGTATGATTGTGTCTTCCCAGAGTTATGTATGATAGTGTTGTGTATGATTGTGTCTTCCAGAGTTATGTATGATAGTGTTGTGTATGATTGTGTCTTCCCAGAGTTATGTATGATAGTGTTGTGTATGATTGTGTCTCCCCAGAGTTATGTATGGTAGTGTTGTGTATGATTGTGTCTTCCCAGAGTTATGTATGATAGTGTTGTGTATGATTGTGTCTTCCTAGAGTTATGTATGATAGTGTTGTGTATGATTGTGTCTTCCCAGAGTTATGTATGATAGTGTTGTGTATGTTTGTGTCTTCCCAGAGTTATGTATGATAGTGTTGTGTATGATTGTGTCTTCCCAGAGAAATGTATGATAGTGTTGTGTATGATTGTGTCTTCCCAGAGTTATGTATGATAGTGTTGTGTATGATTGTGTCTTCCCAGAGTTATGTATGATAGTGTTGTGTATGATTGTGTCTTCCCAGAGTTATGTATGATAGTGTTGTGTATGATTGTGTCTTCCCAGAGTTATGTATGATAGTGTTGTGTATGATTGTGTCTTCCCAGAGTTATGTATGATAGTGTTGTGTATGATTGTGTCTTCCCAGAGTTATGTATGATAGTGTTGTGTATGATTGTGTCTTCCCAGAGTTATGTATGGTAGTGTTGTGTATGATTGTGTCTTCCCAGAGTTATGTATGGTAGTGTTGTGTATGATTGTGTCTTCCCAGAGTTATGTATGGTAGTGTTGTGTATGATTGTGTCTTCCCAGAGTTATGTATGATAGTGTTGTGTATGATTGTGTCTTCCCAGAGTTATGTATGATAGTGTTTGTGTATGATTGTGTCTTCCCAGAGTTATGTATGATAGTGTTGTGTATGATTGTGTCTTCCCAGAGTTATGTATGATAGTGTTGTGTATGATTGTGTCTTCCCAGAGTTATGTATGATAGTGTTGTGTATGATTGTGTCTTCCCAGAGTTATGTATGGTAGTGTTGTGTATGATTGTGTCTTCCCAGAGTTATGTATGGTAGTGTTGTGTATGATTGTGTCTTCCCAGAGTTATGTATGGTAGTGTTGTGTATGATTGTGTCTTCCCAGAGTTATGTATGGTAGTGTTGTGTATGATTGTGTCTTCCCAGAGTTATGTATGGTAGTGTTGTGTATGATTGTGTCTTCCCAGAGTTATGTATGGTAGTGTTGTGTATGATTGTGTCTTCCCAGAGTTATGTATGATAGTGTTGTGTATGATTGTGTCTTCCCAGAGTTATGTATGATAGTGTTGTGTATGATTGTGTCTTCCCAGAGTTATGTATGATAGTGTTGTGTATGATTGTGTCTTCCCAGAGTTATGTATGATAGTGTTGTGTATGATTGTGTCTTCCCAGAGTTATGTATGATAGTGTTGTGTATGATTGTGTCTTCCCAGAGTTATGTATGGTAGTGTTGTGTATGATTGTGTCTTCCCAGAGTTATGTATGATAGTGTTGTGTATGATTGTGTCTTCCCAGAGTTATGTATGGTAGTGTTGTGTATGATTGTGTCTTCCCAGAGTTATGTATGGTAGTGTTGTGTATGATTGTGTCTTCCCAGAGTTATGTATGATAGTGTTGTGTATGATTGTGTCTTCCCAGAGTTATGTATGATAGTGTTGTGTATGATTGTGTCTTCCCAGAGTTATGTATGATAGTGTTGTGTATGATTGTGTCTTCCCAGAGTTATGTATGGTAGTGTTGTGTATGATTGTGTCTTCCCAGAGTTATGTATGATAGTGTTGTGTATGATTGTGTCTTCCTTAGAGTTATGTATGATAGTGTTGTGTATGATTGTGTCTTCCCAGAGTTATGTATGATAGTGTTGTGTATGTTTGTGTCTTCCCAGAGTTATGTATGATAGTGTTGTGTATGATTGTGTCTTCCCAGAGTAAATGTATGATAGTGTTGTGTATGATTGTGTCTTCCCAGAGTTATGTATGATAGTGTTGTGTATGATTGTGTCTTCCCAGAGTTATGTATGATAGTGTTGTGTATGATTGTGTCTTCCAGAGTTATGTATGGTAGTGTTGTGTATGATTGTGTCTTCCCAGAGTTATGTATGGTAGTGTTGTGTATGATTGTGTCTTCCCAGAGTTATGTATGATAGTGTTGTGTATGATTGTGTCTTCCCAGAGTTATGTATGATAGTGTTGTGTATGATTGTGTCTTCCCAGAGTTATGTATGATAGTGTTGTGTATGATTGTGTCTTCCCAGAGTTATGTATGATAGTGTTGTGTATGATTGTGTCTTCCCAGAGTTATGTATGATAGTGTTGTGTATGATTGTGTCTTCCCAGAGTTATGTATGGTAGTGTTGTGTATGATTGTGTCTTCCCATGGTAGTTATGTTATGGTAGTGTTGTGTATGATTGTGTCTTCCCAGAGTTATGTATGATAGTGTTGTGTATGATTGTGTCTTCCCAGAGTTATGTATGATAGTGTTGTGTATGATTGTGTCTTCCCAGAGTTATGTATGGTAGTGTTGTGTATGAGTTAGTTATGTATGATAGTGTTGTGTATGATTGTGTCTTCCCAGAGTTATGTATGGTAGTGTTGTGTATGATTGTGTCTTCCCAGAGTTATGTATGGTAGTGTTGTGTATGATTGTGTCTTCCCAGAGTTATGTATGATAGTGTTGTGTATGATTGTGTCTTCCCAGAGTTATGTATGATAGTGTTGTGTATGATTGTGTCTTCCCAGAGTGTTGTGTTGATTGTGTCTTCCAGAGTATGTATAGTAGTGTTGTGTATGATTGTGTCTTCCCAGAGTTATGTATGATAGTGTTGTGTATGATTGTGTCTTCCAAGAGTTATGTATGATAGTGTTGTGTATGATTGTGTCTTCCCAGAGTTATGTATGATAGTGTTGTGTATGATTGTGTCTTCCCAGAGTTATGTATGATAGTGTTGTGTATGATTGTGTCTTCCCAGAGTTATGTATGAGTGTTGTGTTGATTGTGTCTTCCCAGAGTATGGTAGTGTTGTGTATGATTGTGTCTTCCCAGAGTTATGTATGATAGTGTTGTGTATGATTGTGTCTTCCCATGGTAGTGTTGTGTATGATCCCAGAGTTATGATGGTAGTGTTGTGTATGATTGTGTCCTTCCCAGAGTTATGTATGATAGTAGTTGTGTATGATTGTGTCTTCCCAGAGTTATGTATGATAGTGTTGTGTATGTTTGTGTCTTCCCAGAGTTATGTATGATAGTGTTGTGTATGATTGTGTCTTCCCAGAGTTATGTATGATAGTGTTGTGTATGTTTGTGTCTTCCCAGAGTTATGTATGATAGTGTTGTGTATGATTGTGTCCCCTTCCCAGAGTTATGTATGGTAGTGTTGTGTATGATTGTGTCTTCCCAGAGTTATGTATGATAGTGTTGTGTATGATTGTGTCTTCCCAGAGTTATGTATGATAGTGTTGTGTATGATTGTGTCTTCCCAGAGTTATGTATGATAGTGTTGTGTATGATTGTGTCTTCCCAGAGTTATGTATGATAGTGTTGTGTATGATTGTGTTAATTCCCTCTCTTTTGTTACCTTCTTCTCTCCTTCCTTTCTTTCTTTCTCTCCTCCCTCCTTCCCCCTCCCTCCTTCCCCCCTCCCTCCTTCCCCCCTCCCTCCTTCCCCCCTCCCTCCTTCCCCCCTCCCTCCTTCCCCCCTCCCTCCTTCCCCCTCCCTCCTTCCCCCTCCCTCCTTCCCCCTCCCTCCTTCCCCCCTCCCTCCTTCCCCCCTCCATCCTTCCCCCTCCATCCTTCCCCCCTCCCTCCTTCTCCCCTCCCTCCTTCCCCTCCCTCCTTCCCCTCCCTCCTTCCACCCTCCCTCCTTCCCCCCTCCCTCCGTCCACCCACCCTCCTTCCTCCTCCCTCCTTCCCCCCTCCATCCTTCCCCCCTCCCTCCTTCCCCTCCCTCCTTCCCCCTCCCTCCTTCCCCTCCTTCCTTCCCCCTCCTTCCTTCCCCCCTCCCTCCTTCCCCCCTCCCTCCTTCCCCCCACCCACCTTCCCCCTCCCTCCTTCCCCCTCCCTCCTTCCCTCTCCCTCCTTCCCTCTCCCTCCTTCCCCCTCCCTCCTTCCACCCTCCCTCCTTCCCCCCTCCCTCCTTCCACCCTCCCTCCTTCCTCCTCCCTCCTTCCTCCTCCCTCCTTCTCCCTCCCTCCTTCCCCCCTCCCTCCTTCCCCCCTCCGTCCTTCCCCCCTCCGTCCTTCCCCCTCCCTCCTTCCCCCCTCCCTCCTTCCTCCTCCTCCTCCTCCTCCTCCCTTCCTCCTTCCACCCTCCCTCCTTCCACCCTCCCTCCTTCCCTCTCCCTCCTTCCCCCCTCCCTCCTTCCACCCTCCCTCCTTCCACCCTCCCTCCTTCCTCCTCCCTCCTTCCCCCGTCCCTCCTTCCACCCTCCCTCCTTTCCCCCCTCCCTCCTTCCCTCCTCCCTCCTTCCCCCCTCCCTCCTTCCACCCTCCCTCCTTCCACCCTCTCTCCTTCCCTCTCCCTCTCTCTCCCTTGAGTGTCTCTCTCCCTTGAGTGTCTCTCTCCCTTGAGTGTCTCTCTCCCTTGAGTGTCTCTCTCCCTTGAGTGTCTCTCTCCCTTGAGTGTCTCTCTCCCTTGAGTGTACCTCTCCCTTGAGTGTACCTCTCCCTTGAGTGTCTCTCTCCCTTGAGTGTCTCTCTCCCTTGAGTGTCTCTCTCCCTTGAGTGTACCTCTCCCTTGAGTGTACCTCTCCCTTGAGTGTCTCTCTCCCTTGAGTGTCTCTCTCCCTTGAGTGTCTCTCTCCCTTGAGTGTACCTCTCCCTTGAGTGTACCTCTCCCTTGAGTGTCTCTCTCCCTTGAGTGTCTCTCTCCCTTGAGTGTCTCTCTCCCTTGAGTGTCTCTCTCCCTTGAGTGTACCTCTCCCTTGAGTGTCTCTCTCCCTTGAGTGTCTCTCTCCCTTGAGTGTACCTCTCCCTTGAGTGTCTCTCTCCCTTGAGTGTCTCTCTCCCTTGAGTGTACCTCTCCCTTGAGTGTCTCTCTCCCTTGAGTGTCTCTCTCCCTTGAGTGTGTCTCTCCCTTGAGTGTCTCTCTCCCTTGAGTGTCTCTCTCCCTTGAGTGTACCTCTCCCTTGAGTGTCTCTCTCCCTTGAGTGTCTCTCTCCCTTGAGTGTCTCTCTCCCTTGAGTGTCTCTCTCCCTTGAGTGTACCTCTCCCTTGAGTGTACCTCTCCCTTGAGTGTCTCTCTCCCTTGAGTGTACCTCTCCCTTGAGTGTCTCTCTCCCTTGAGTGTCTCTCTCCCTTGAGTGTACCTCTCCCTTGAGTGTCTCT